>NW_001849567.1:371350-393679 GCF_000209065.1 Trypanosoma cruzi
GTGGCGGAGTTGGATACATCGGGTGTCCCAAACGTTCCGCAGAGGCTGCGCGAGGGAACACTACGATTTGTTGCGGAGGATCCCGGCGAGGCGATCGACCTTGGCGTGCCGTACACATCTCGCTGCCCGCCGCGGGTTGTGGAGCACACAGTGACGGTGGTGGCTCTCGCGGCACCGCCCATTGTGCCGGCCCTGGTGCCTTTTTACACGGAAGACGACTGTGTTCATCTGCGGGCACCACGCCCCCGTTGGAAGGACGAGGACGCACGCTGGCACGTTCCTCACTGCGAGGAGGCGCCACAGTCACCACCATACATCGCGGGGCTGGAGAAAGGAAAGAGGGCAGAACATAACGTTTCTTCATTAGAAGAGGAGGAGGTTCAGGAGGTGCAGGTGTGCGGCATCCAGGTTTACAGGTGGTGTGATGTTGTTTGGACGGCGCGGAACCCTGTCGCGGCTGTCACGCAGACGTTCTCCCTGCGGCGCTGCCAAAGTCCCCCACAGCTGCTGTTTCACAAGGACGGCCTACAGGAACCACGCGACATTTCGCTTTCCGTTTACGCGTTGCCTTTGATTGAGTGGCTTGACGGATATGACGACGTCCCTGATGACATGGACGTTGGAGGGAGCGCGAAGAATACGACGGCACAAGTGCCTCGCTACACAGCACGGCGTGTCATTCCAGTTGCGGGCTACAGCGCGACGGTTGGCTACTCGTTCAACTACTCGGGTTTGCAACAGGACTTTGAGGTGACCTTCAAATACGCCCATGACGCCGCACATCAGCTGGGGGTCACGCAGCAACACTTTGAACGTGTAGGCGATGACGGTCTGAGCGATGAGATGGCCGCTGCCGCTGCTGCAGCACCGCTACTCCTCCGCCGCTCCTTGCTGTCGTTGGATGGTGATAAGATGAGAGATGATAGAAATGATAGAAATACTAATGATAATGATAATAATGATAGTATGGCAGATGATAAGAGCATCCTGCGTGTTGGGGATACAGAGGAGGCTGTGAATTTGGAGCAGCAAGTGGCTGACAGGGCACGAGAGCGCGATTATGCGTTGGACCTTGCGTCGGACACCCGGTTTTTTTTTACACATCTTTCCGGGCTTCGAAAAGTGTGGTTTAACGGCCTCGACAACAGCTCCCATTACCCACTTCTGTACAAGGTGTGGCCCTCCCCGACTGCAACGGGGCCAAGCCGAGACGCTGCGGAATTTGCACGACGCGGGATGTGTCTTCTGCAGCGTGGAAACATCTCTGTTTTTTCGGTCAATCCTCGTGGTGTAGTGCCGGTTGTGGAAAATGGTGTACTTCCGTTCTGCTACCCGTCATTTCTGTTCTCGCGTCATCCGTGGCTGAGCACAAAGTACAAATTTGATTTCTCGTGGTCGTGCGAGGACGATGGCGTTATCGTGGTGGAGCGGCGCACACCGACAGCTTCTATTTTGCGTCACAATGGGCCTGCGAACGACACACGCTGCAGTTTGACAGTGCGGAATGACTTGACAGAAACCGTGCAGAAGGATACTTTTCTACTGCGGCGAGTTTACCCAACACCGTTGCCGCCGACGTTTGCAATTTTGAGTGGCAACGCTGCGATGGGAGAGTGTTTTGCAAACGGCACTACACGCTCCAAGCAGACGACACGTTTAGAGACCAACGGTAGCCCTGACACAACACACAGAAGGACAAGAACACGATGGATCTTTGGGAAAAAACTTATTCTTCATGTCGATGCCCACGTGGGGGGTCGGACCTCTAGGTGGACGGCCCTCAGCGTCGTGCCGGCGGTTCCATCCCCCGTTGGCACCGGACGGCTGCTTGATTCCATACATTTCCTGCCACTCCCTCGACATCCGCTTGCGCTTGAAAGGGGATTTGGGGATGCCACAGTATTGGTGTCAGGAATACGCGTCCCTGGGCTGTATACGTTTGGCTATTACCACCCGGATCCCATGTATCCAGGCGTCTGCCCGAACTCGAGTATCGTGGAGACACTACACGTTGTGCACGCGCAGGTCATTGAGAAGGAGCTGACGGTTTGCGGAGACTCCGCGGTGCTGAAGGCCGTACCTATTCCGCGTGAAATTGGATGTGAGTTCTTTGGGCAGTGGGAGGTGGTGTCGCTGCAGACGTCCGAGAACGAGACGTGGACTAGCGGTGCCAATTTTACGGGTATTCGATTCGATCACGGAAGGAGGCCAAGAACAGTAGTGCGTGGACTTCCGTTTGGCATTCTTACGGTTCGCTGGGCTGTGTACGCTGTTTCTCCCACTGATCCCGATACGCAGAGGAATGACGAGGAACGACAGGAGAAGCAACGGGGTCTCTTGGTAGACTACGAAACCGTGCGTCTGCTGGTGTTGACGGAAAATCTTCCTTCGAACCGTCTTGTTACGCTTTCACAGAGTGTCTACCTTCTTGCTACCACCTCCACTCTGCATTGGGTGCTGACGGAGACGGAGGCGTCGTCCAGTCCTCTGACGCTGCGTCGTCCACGTCTCCGCGTCGAGACTGTGTCAAACGAGAGCAGCACGGGTAGCCGTTTCGGTGCTGGGCACCAAGTCGTCATTGTGACAAACTTGCCCATTGGCCTGACACGCCTGCAGTACGAACTTCACCTCTCGCCTCGTGCGTTTGGCCCGATGTTGACGAAGAGGTGCCCATATGTGCCGCGCCAAGAATTTGAGATTGAGCGCGTGTCGGCTTTTCTCTCCGCAAACACGACGCTCAGTCACGAGTGCGATGCGTACTCCGGACGTGGTCAAATTTCCATCTGCTTGCATGCGGAGGGGGCGCAGAGCAGAGGCATTTTATTCACATCATCATCATCTTTGCCGTCGTTTGGGGCGCGTCTTGTTGAGCCGGCATCATTTGAGGCGATTGTGAAGTCCGGCGCGGCCCGACTTGAGGCGCGAGGATGTTCGCTGCCCTGGTGGGTCGCAAGCCAGACACGTTGGTCGAACGTCCATGCCGACGCCACAGGGCGCTGCGTCTCCGTCACCGTGACCGCAGCAAGACATTTGCACCCACAAGAGGTTTCGCATCACATGTTTCTGGCACAGGAGCAACTTGGATCCTCGCGTTTGTGCCCTCACGGCGGTGATTTTATGACGAGTGAAATCATCGATGGGGCGACAACGTGGGGCGACGGCGGATCGACGCGCAATTCACTGTTTCGTGGCGGTGAAATTGCGCAATTTTTGCCGTTTCTCCATTTTGCCACTTTAACGCGTGAGGAGCGTTCCATGCGTCCCATGTTAAGTCTTCTTGGCGTGCCTGACATAGTTACAACAGAGCTTGACATCAGCAACGAGGGAAAAGCGGTGGTCGTGTTGCTTCGCCTCGACACCGCGCAGCCAAAGCAGATGGGGGGCTACGTCCACGCTGCGGAATCATCGGAAGACGGGCGGCAACGACACAGTCTGCTTGCGAATTGTGCCCGCGGCACCGTTCGGGCATCCGATGTGTTAAATTTTTGGACGGAGGTGAACCGCCCCGATGGCGCCGAGGGGCGCACCGCGCGTGAGTGGCTGGAATATGTTGCGGCGGTGCGAGAGAAACACGTGGGGTGTGAGCCGCTTTTTGTCTCCCTCGCCCACCTCCTGCCGCGGCCGGACGACACGGAGGCGACACTGCGTCGTCGCCAACTCTATCGCGTACCGCCGAAGGAGCAGCGATTGGTGACGCTGGACGTCATTGAGCAGCAGCTGGAGGGGTTGCAACGGGAATATCGCTGGACGCGCGAAGGCATCGACGTGACGGGGCTGCCCCCGGAGTTGCAGGCCGCCCTCGCACGTCGCCGCATCACAAAGAGACAGCTGGATGAGATTGAACGGGAGCGCCGTGCAAAACGTGCCGAGATGAAACAAGCGGAAATTCCGGCATTGCTGGCGAAGTTGACATCAGAGGAGCGCTTTGAGAGGATACTGCGGTTGTATGAGGGCGTCGTTGAGGAGGGGGTCGCCGCTATCCGTCTGACGCTACCGCCTCACGAACCCTTCACGGTACCACACAACCTTTTCCTTCGCGCCGCGGTACATAAAGACGTGCTCTGCGGCACCAACGTCTCGGCAGGCGCTGACCCGGCGTCACTGGTGTTGTTTGGTCGGGTGGAAGTGATAGACGTTCCACCCGCGGTGGGGGCGAGCCCTGCGGCGATCAAGCAGTGCGAGGTGGAGGGCGGCGTTCCTGTTATTCAAGTTAGCGTCAGCGGGACAACGTTTGCCGCGATGGATGTGTTCCCGACGGACCGCGTTCTGCTGGAGGAGGTGCACAATCCAAACAGCACGGGTCTCACTGAGACTTCACCAGAGGTGGGTCTTTTGCCATGTCTGCAGCAAATGCATTTCGGGATGCGGGTGGCAGCATCGTCCATGACGAAAAAGCATCTGTACCTGCAATTATCACCATGCCCTTTTTTTCAGATGTTAAGCCACGCCGATTACGACGAGCAGCAGGATAGCGAGTTGCTGCAGAAAAAGTTGTTTCTTCCACGGTTGCTCCGCATTACACTCCGCGGTGTGCTTTCAGAGGACAGTCACACAAAAGGGAAAACATCCGTGTCATTTGTAGTGAAGGTGCTCCCGACGTTAGCTCGATTGCATCTTCGTACTCTGCCTGCTCCTGAGGAAGCCACGGCACGATCGTCGTGGTCGGGGTCAATTGCCCGACGTCCGCTTTTGATGTGTGAGGGGGATGTGCGTCGCCGTGGTGCAGAGTTTGGCATTGAGCTTATTGGTGATCGATGGCACGATCATGTGGGAGGGAGGGGAATACACGATGACGATATAACGTCTTTGCCCGAGAATGCCTGGTATGAGAACGGCGCAGGTCGTATTGGTATTAGTGGCACCATTAGCAGTAGTCGTAGTGCTGTTGATGGTGCCCGTTATCGATCACCGCATAACGTGGCACTCATCAATAGTTTTAGCATTGTGGAACACCACCGCCTTGACAGCGCCCATCATCTTCTTCTTCGGCATGGCGGCCTGTACCGCTCGGACTTTGTGAATTATCTCTTCTCTATTATGGCCAGGCCAGAGATTACCCAGCGGCATCAATTTGTTTATCGGTACAACGACACGTTTGTGAGTGTTCGCATCCCTGCGGCTCAAAGTGACTTGAATGATCTTTTCCATGGTGACGAGTACGACGGCACGTTCGACGATGACCATCTACCCCCTATTCGTTCCTTCAGCACCATTGAGGAGATTTTATTCGCTGTGCCTGGTATCGCAACAGAGTGCCGCGGGTGTCTGTTGGCGGACACCACTTATTTTATGGCTGGGGACCTGACGGGCCTTTGGTTCTTTCCGCCAGCTACATCGCCGCCGCTTGACAACCGTGTGTTGGTGGAGCCACTTCGCGTGCCTTTTTACGCAGCCTCACGAGTGCCGCGAGAGTGGCGTTTTTCAACGTTGTGTCCAACCGAAGCGTGGGATAATCTGCAGCTCTTCTTGAGGCACTGGCAGCCACCACGTCTCCAACGAGGCAGTGCACCGTACTTACAGTTTGAGTTGGTTGTCTACAATCTGCGTGACATTCTTGGAGGCGAGGTGCCGCTGTCGAGGCGTCCGAACGCCATTCTCACAGGTCTCCCAGTCTCACTTACGAAGTTACTGAAAGAGGGCCGGGGTAGAAGGAATAGCCTCGCGGAGGTTGTGTTCCAAGTTAACACGACAGCCGCAGAACGTGCACACGCGACGATGGCTGCCGATTTTTCTCGTTACGGGCGTCGACATCTGCACACTGTGCATGATTATCTGCGGGATCATCGCGGGAGTGGTGGTGCGTTGGCAGTGAACGCCTCGGTCTTTCTGAAGGTATGCGTGCCCTCCACGGCGGCGGTGCCGGAAGCTCAGTGCTCTATTGTGAGTGTCACACACACGCTTCTCATTATGGAAGAACCACGTTTGATGTCCTACTACGGGCGGCCTCGGCAAGGGTCATGGCGCAGCATTTTTGACCCAGCCGCGCTTCTGCATCACGCCGGTACATCACTGACGGGATACATCATCTTTCCACGTTTACCGGCACTGCGCCGGACACTTTCTCTTGGAAACACACATGACGTGGCACCCGCACGGATTGGCCTGACTGTGGCGCTGTTTGTGGCTGTGGTGTTTCTCTATGCGATGGCAACGAGGCTGTGGGCGGTGATATGCACGCTTTTATGGGCTACACTTCTCTTCCTCGTACCGGAGATTATTGTGGGCATTTATTTTGTCATGCACTTTCTCTTTTGGGCCTTTGTGATGTGAGAAGTAAGTATGCAGCTGTGTATGTGTATGTTTGTGATGTATGGGGAAAATGGTCTGAGTGAGCATGGAGAGCAGAAACGAGGGGAAATATTAGCAGGGGATAGTTTAAGATGATGGTGCAGGGCTCATAATGTTTTAAGTGACCAAAACTTAAACTTTACACCTGCGCCATTTATTTATTTATTTATTATTCTTGTTGGCGGTGTTGTGATCTGTTTGTGTTTCTGTCTGCGTTCCGTGGTGGCGTCCATTTTTTTCGCATGAACAAAACCGAGGAGGAGCATAAAGAAGAGGAGGGTTTTTAAAAAACACGTGCATGGCACACATGTGCGGTGAGGCTGCTTGTGGAGTTGGTTTTTCTTTTTTCTTTTTTCTTTTTTTGTCTTCCGGCCGTGGACGTGGCTTTTGCGTAGGAGCAGCACGAAAGAAGGAGGGGCAATTTAGGGAATTTATTATTTATTATATTTTATTTTTGCGTGGCTTGTAAAATTTGGCGGAATAGGAGGCGACTGCGCCTCTTTTTTGTTGATTTGTGTTTAGTGCGGCATGCGGCGGGCGGCAATTCTCCGTCCTGCCATTGGCGTCTTTTGTGGGAATAATCCTGCGCTCTGGGGCGCGACGTTGCCGCTGAGCGCCTCCCGTCGTCTCCTCACTGGTGCCGCGCCGTACGGCAGTGTCCCAGCCGACATTGAAGAGTCCCGCCACGCGCAGAAGCCACACGAGGAGGAAGTCGTGCGTGGCGTGACACGACAGACGGTGACGGGTGCGGGAGGCGGTCGAGCGGCCAGCGATGCGTGTGGCGATGGCGGGGAGGAGCCCGCGGCGGCGGCGGCGGCGGGGTACAACCCGTGGGAGGTGCTCGGGGTGAAGCCGGGGGTCCCCAGCCAGACGCTGCGGCTGCGCTACCACGAGTTGATGCGGGAGGTCCATCCGGAGTTGGACCCGAAGGGGGTTGGCAACATACCGCGGCTGAACCAAATCAACAAGGCCTACGAAATCATTACAAAAAGCCCAACGCTGGACCGCCGCTACCGCAACCTTGTCAGCGACACGCAGTACTTTTACTACAAGTTCCTCCCGGAGTGGATGGCACGCAACGTGGACGAGATGCCACGGTATTGGAGTTGGGTCAAGTGGCGTACCCCGGGCGCGTTCCAAGTGTTTCTCTGGTGCTGCGGCTGCTACATGATTGGCCGCTTTTACGCCGCTTTCCCACTGCTAACAACGGTGTTTTTGGTGTCCGTTGCCTTTGACATCCTCTTTCATACAATGACAGCCCCGGCGACGTGTTCCATGTTGTTTCTCTACGCCATCATGACGTCACAGAGCCACGACATGGCGTGGCTGACAAGCCCCAAGTCTTTTTTGCGCCGTGAGCTTGGCTACTAATCGCGACGACACCTTTTTTTTTTACTTTTTTTTTTCTTTATGGGCGCGACGATGAGGTACAAGGACAGGGCTTGTCTATGCGTGGTTCTCTCCCTCTCTCTCTCTCTGTGTGTGTGTGTGTGTGTGTGTCTTTTTGCTTTGGAGCAAAAGGAGACGGAAAGAAAAAAATAACGAAATGGGGGCTATTTATTTATTTATTTTGAATTGTGTCTAAAGGGGTGTGTGAGATGACAACTTCCTTTATCTTTTTCTTTTTTCTCCCACTTTTTTGTTTTGTATATATATTACATGTGTACACCCCTTTTTGGAAAGAGGTCTGGAGGTGAGGCACAATGACGGATGTCTCCACAGTTCCACCATTCATGGTCTTTCGAAAACCCGTTTTCCGATTTTGCACGACCGCTGCTGCTGCTGCTGGTGGTGGTGCCGGGGGCAACGATGCGAGCAGAGTCACGCGTATCTACATTGACGAGGTGGCAAACGACGTCGTCGTATTCAGCAGGGCCTCCAGGCAGGTGTGTTTCTACCAGCTGCGGCTGCGCGAGGGGCCCGGGAACTACGAGGCGACGACGGCGGAGATTGCCTCCAACTCATCCCTCTTGCAGCCCGACAAAAATGTTGACGCCGTTGCGGATTCTCGTAAGGACCCGTGTGAGAAGGTGAAGGAAAATGCCTCTTCAGCCGCCAATGATGTGGAGTGGATGCGTCACCACCCTGCCCTGCCGGCCGACGCCATTGCGTTGACGGTGAGTAGCCGAGAAGGCGACGGAGAGCTGCTCCCTGTTCGCTACGCAAAGCGCTGCCCCATCCCACTTCACTGCGGCTACCACGACACCATGACATGTAGCAGTGATAGCTACCACAGCGGGGACGAACGTGCGTACCTCGTGGCACTTAGCATTGACACACGCAGTGTCCTTTTTGTTCTCTGTCATGCGTACATGGGGGCGTTGCCATTATACGCCCTGGCGACTTTTCAGTGTGCGCCCAAGAGCCTGCGATTCCGCGACGACTTTTACCCCATTCAGGCGTATTACTGGGCAGAGGAGCTGCATGGCACTCAGAGCCCATCTTGTAATTTTCCTACACGGCGCGCGAGTTCAATGGTAGATTTGCCGGGAGGAAAGGAGCGGCAGCAGCACGAACGGAGAAATGTGCCGGATGACGACGCCTCCTCACTGACTCCCGCAAAGTTTTTATCGGCGGCCGCTTCTAGACGCCGAATCCTTCTTTGCGTCACTACCATTAGCCTTGACTTGGTGGGCGTGGACGAGGAGCTGCTGCCGTGTGCCACGGAAGAGAAGGTAGGCAGCCGGGAGCTTTGCGTGCTCCTTCGGCGCTTCCCGACACACTCTGACTACTGGCACTACTGCCCCGCCGCCAGAACGCTTCTCTCCGTCAACCGCTTGAAGTCACGCATCTTGAAGTCATTTGAAGTGAGCGATGAGGGCCTGCGACCACTACCCGCGTTGCGTCTGCAGGATGAGGATAGTGATGGAGGGGGTGATGAGGACTGGGCCATCTCGGGGGACGAGAATAGTGAGATGTCGTTGCTCTTTTCTTCTCCCGCGTGCATGGACAGACCCAGCGTGCGGTATCCTGTCGGATTGCTTGTCCTATATCGTCAGCTCTTTCTTTGCAGCCTTTCTCGTCACGACGGGGGCGCTATGCTCTATCGCTACATGTCTGCTGAGAACGGCAGTGAAGAAAGTTTTGTGCGATATGCGCTGCTGCGTCCAGACTTTTCGCTCAATCTACGACGAGATCCTGTGGCACTGCAGGTGATTGACAACCTTGTCGTTCTGCATGTCTTGCGGCAGGGGATTTCCTGTGCATTTGATATCGCCTGTGGCGAGAGAGAACACGATGTAAAGAGCAGTCTTTCAGGAGGGACATCGGAATCCGTGGAAACAAGTATGTCAGCTTCTGCTCCTGCTGCTGCAAGGATTGGAGGGTGGCATGGCACGGATGCCGCTTCTTCTCAATGCAGTGGAAGCGGGAGCAAAAGCCTTTGGGCAAGCCTCATTCTGGAGCGTGAGGAGCCGGTGTCGTGGATCACACGCATAACCAGTGGGCTGCGTGGGGGTGATGGAAGTGGTAGTAGTAATAATGTTGGCCGTCGCAGCGGCAGTCATGCACGGGGTGGTGGCTACGAAACATTCCTCCCCGTTTTTGCAGCCATCGCTTAGCGCTGCTCTGATGATGTATCCCCCGCTTTCTGCCAATACATCTACATGCATTCACATGGATGACTTATACTCACATGTCTTTGTTTACGGTACGATGCCGTTGTTACTGGATCGCTGTCATGGGACCGTCCATCTGGTGGGTGCAAACCCCTTTGCCATTGCAGCCACCATGCCACAGACCTCTCAGCGCGTGCAATTCTATTTGCATCGACAGCACTGTGCTGGAGGTGCGGTGCAATCACTGCTTCACACCATGCTCAGTAAGCAGGAAAGTCTTGACCTTGTGGCCCATGCTTTTGAGATTGTCACCACCCATCACGCGACGCAGCAGCTGCTTCAGATTTCTCGACAGAATGGCGATAAAAAAAAGACAGGGACTCCGAGTTGGGCGCATGATCCTTTATTTCTTAGCGTGACTGCTGCCATAATTCCGCAGACAAATGGCCATGCTTGTTTTATGGGCTCCACCGCGGCTTTACGGCGATGTTTGCCTGTAGAGGACGAAGAGGGCCCGCTGCCGTGCGGACCGCCGTGGCGTCGTTGGGGCGGTGTGACGCTGCAGGATTTTCTTAGCACGTGCATGACGTCCTTCGATGGTTTCCCGGTTCCAGACGGCGGCGGCGATGGCGACGGTCGTGTTGTGCTCCCCACCGACGTGAGTATCGGTCAACTCGTGATGCAGCGGGAGGTGTTTGCTCCTTTGGCGGATGTGGTGCTCGTCTCCCCTCCCTTTGCAGGGGGTTGCAGCGGCTCTGGCGTAAGGGTTGCTGCAAGAAGCGAAGTGGAAACAGCCACCACCAAGACACAGGCTGCGTCCGCAAGAGAAGATTGCGAAGAGGAGACAATCGACGCGAGGTCCCCAAGCGAGAGCAGAAATTCCAAAGGTCAATTATACTTTGCACGGTACCTTTTCTACGCCCTTTTTGAATATGCATCTTGCGTTATGAGGACGGGTTTAGAACTTGTGGACGAACTACAGCGACTACTTATTCGTCTTCTTCATGCTGCAGAATTGCATTGCGGCCCGCTGCGCCAGCTGCTTCTTCCTGGCATGATTACAGATCAGGTGCCCACGGCGATGGTGCTTCTGCCGATGGGTGGTGAGTATCGACGACTGGGCATTGATATGCTGCTGAGGTTGCGGGCGCATTTGCTGGTTGTTCAGGTGTTGCTGGCGGAAAGGAGGCCTTTGGATGCCATGAATTACGTTTACGCGAATATTCAAAATTCACAAGACACCGGTGATGAGCTGCTCAACCCAAGGGTGATGAATGATATCCTTCAATGTGCCCTGGACGCTGTGGTGGACAGGGAGGGAAACTGTGAGGGCTGCGGTATTAACCGACGGAGATCGCTGGAGTTCATTATCGTGTTTGAGATGATCACGGGTGCTCTTATGCAGCAGCCATCAATAGGGAGGATGCTGCCGCCAGACTATCACACCATGAGAGCAAAGTATATGCAGCTGCTTGCAGAGGGACTAGGTGGCTGAGTAGAGTGTATGTCGTCTTTACTTTTCTCTCTCCCCGAGTGATTTCTTCTTTCCTCTTTTTTTGCTTTTTTTTTTTGCTCATTGTGGATGATATTGTCACTTTCTTTTTTTTTTTTTTCTCTCTCTCCCTTTCTTTTTTTCTTGTGTTTTCTGTGGCCTTGCTGTAAGTTTTTGTTTTACTTATTCCTGTTCATTCTTTTTTTCCATTTCTTTCCTTGATTGGCGGCTGCGGCCGCCTTTATCCAACAAGGCCATCTTTTTGTCGTGTAAAGCGGCCAACGTCAGGGAGGGGATTACGCGGAGCTCATCATGCCGGAGCCTCTGGAGGAGACATTTTCGCGGGTTCTTTCAGCGAAAGTCGCACGTGCAAAACGTGTATTTGGCGGTGATATTAACGAGACATATCGGCTCGAGATGGAGAAGGACGATGTTGTGTACTTCTTGAAGCTGCAGCGTGGCACCACGGCAGACTTTTACGCGGCGGAGTCGTTGGGGCTGTCCCTTCTGTCCGATGTTGCTCGCACCCCGCGGGTGGTGCAGACGGGGGAGGTGAACGGGGATGCCTACCTCATCATGACATGGATTCAGAGCTTTCCGTCAGCAATGCGGGGTGGGGTTCGACGTAACATGGCGGAGTTGGGTCGCATGGTTGCCATTGTGCATCGGCAGACGAGTCCGAATGGTCAGTTTGGCTCCTCCGTGGCGGTGCCATTGGCCGGCTGTAAGACGTCGGCCGGGTGGTCGAAGGACTGGGCAACGTACTATATCGAAAGCCTCTTGGCACCGCAGGTGGCTTTGGCGCGGCGAAAAGGCTACTGGAGCGACAGACGCGAGGCGATGTTTGTTGCCTTCAGCAAACGGTTTTGTGCCTTTTACGCTTCAAAGAAGAACGTGCAGCCGAGTCTTCTCCATGGTGATCTGTGGGGCGGAAATGTGATGTACGGAGAGTCCGGGGAGCCGTATCTCATTGACCCATCGTCGTATTACGGCCACCGTGAGGTTGACATTGCCATGACGCGTCTCTTTGGAGGCTTTGGTAGTGAATTCTACACGGCGTACGAGGGGGAGATGCCACTGGAGGCGGGGCACGCGTCACGCGTGCCGTGGTACCAACTGTTACCATTGCTGTGCCACCTCAACCTCTTCGGCGAGGCATATGGGAGTTCTGTGGACAGCGCAATGGCTCATGTGTTGTGAATTGGTCTTTTTTTTTTTTTTGCGGGCGTGAGTGTGAGTTGTTGCTGTGCGAAGGGTGATGCAGGGACGGTAGAGAGAGAGAGGGAATGAAAGGGGTAGTTGTGTGTGTGTGTGTGCTTGTCTTTCGCGGTGGATGCCTGCTTAGTTGGCTGCTCTGCTCTTTCTGCTCGGTTTTCTGCATTTATTTGTCCAAAATTTGCGTCACGAAGTAGTTTAGTGCAAAGGATTTTCGTTTGATTATTATAAAAACACAAACGTAAGTCAATAAGCAAATTTATATATTTTTTATTATTCAGCCCTACAGTGTGAGCAGAAAGGAGGTAAGTAGGGAAGAAAAGATGTCGGATGGATCTGCCAATACGTTACCACCGCCGCCGGCATTGAGGCATCGACGCCTTGTAGCCGAATCGACATCGGAGATGAACAGCGGCAACTGGGTCAGCGAATCTGCAAGCAACCACCCAATGTCGACTGCACAATCGCCGAATTCTCCCACTGTTGTCGTGGCCACCACCGTCAACAGCACCACCACCACCACCGTTGCCGCTGCCGCTGCCGCCGCATCCGCCGAGGCGCGTGCGCTTTTGGAGTTTGGCGAGGGCTATCACCGCATCCTTGAGGAACTTGGGAATCCCGGCTACCACTCGATCAAGGCCCTCTTCTACGGCGAGGAAGGGCCGCCAGGGAACACGGTTCCCTCCATCACGGTCTCGTTTGAGCTGTTTGAGGCGGTGCAGAATCGCTTCGCCACGACGAAGGCGACACTGGAGCGCACGAAGGAGGATCTTCACACGCGTCATCAGCAGTACGCCCTTCTGGAGGGGCAGCATGAGCAGCTGCAGGGGTCATACAACCTGCTAGAGCAGCGGGCCAACGATCTGGAACGGAAGAACACGCAGCTGCTCCAAGACATTGCCAAGCAGGGCGTCATGTCGGAGCTGCTGCGGCAACAAGTCACCCGGATGAAGTCGGAGGCGGAGATGATCGAAGAAAAAATGGCCAAGCGAGACGAGGATCTGCAAGTGCTGCACAACCGCATCGCGGAGGGGCTGGTGTCGCTCTCACAGAAGGAGACGGTCATCGCAAACCTGCGACGGCAGCTTGGGTACGGTGGGCGCCTTAAGCGCGACGGCGTTTCCGGGAATTTGGTCGGTGAGTCCGATGAATACAGCCCGGAGGCTTTGAAGCGCATCGCGGATGACGTCGAGGGTCGCTCAACCGAGGCAAGATTGCGACTCTGCGTCGTGGAGCTTGAGGCGAAGGTCCGGAGTGTGATGGATGAGAGGAAGTACGTTATGGTGCGCCACACAATGTACCGCAACCACGTGCAAACCGTCACCGAGTCGTACGAGGCGCTCTGCATGTCAAGGGAGGATGCCATGGGGTCGCATGTGTGCGAGGCCCCGCCAAGTTTTGCTGTCATGGCGGAATCAACTGAGGACCGCATGATGCTCAACAACAACAACAACAACAACTTTATGAGGAGCTCCGCGTCGAGGCTGTCCCCGCACACGCCGAGCCTATCCGAGCGTCACGCAAGGAATTTATCCCCGCCGTTTCAAGAGTCGGATTTTGAGCGGCGCCGAAGCCAAGGCATCGCCAGCAAACGCAACAGTGTGACATCACGGGGGGACTCCTATGAGCGCACGGATATGTCCCCGATGACCGCCGAGTCGGATACCCAACCGCAGCGCTCGCCCTCCCCCCAAAATCGATTCCCGGTGGCATCGATGCGGACTTCAAGTCTGGAGAACAATGCAGACGACAAGGGGCGGGCATCCTCGCCGTCGTACACGAAAAGTGTCAGCCCTGCCTCCAAGGCAAAGGAGGGTACGCGCCCAAGGGAATCCAGAACGAAACGCAAGCTGTATCCAGCAACGACGGGGTCAATGGATCACTCTGGCGCATCCTTACCGCTAGTGATCCAGCACGGCGAATCACAAGGACAGAAGAGTCCCAATGATTACAGCAACAGGGGCGACAACACCGCCACACCACCCAACAAAATAAAAAAAAGAACTAAAAATGCCGGAGCGCGGGACCAGGGGACACAGACAGAGTGGCATGCGGGAAAAAGGCCGGTCAACAACCCGCAATTGCCGCCGCACCCATCGAGTGCTGGGCGACACAACACAACAGGCTCCCATAGTCTAAACCCGCGGTCCCCCTCGCTCAGCCTTTTGGCTGCAGCGCAATCCGCTGATTTATCGTCCACCGGGAATTCTGCGTCCGATAAGGCCTGGGAAAGAGCTGGATTCGCACCGAGAGAAAGTACTTCCACTGGACCATTTGGCTCTATGCTTCCGGTATTCGAGCAGCAGTTCCGCGAAAAAGGCGAGGATTCCAAAAATGTATCCCCCATAAGGGCTATTTCTGAAGAACGCGCCCGTGCGGGACGAGTGACGCAAGATAGGAGCGACATGTCTGAGAGAACCAAGTCTGCCACTAGACGAATTGTAAGATCTCTTGCCGCGAATTACGGGGAATTGCACGCGGCGCTAACCGACCTTCATGAGTTTCTTTTTCCTTTAAAGGGGAACGAACAACAAGGCGGGACGAAGCCGATTCCATTTTACCTGGATGCGAACAATGCGGATGCGGCAACGCAAGCGGAGTACTTGTTAACTGTCGTGGCGGCCGACACCCGTGTGCTCTTACATATACTGAACCGCTCACAGCGGGATTTGTCAGTTTCAGGCGGTCTGCACCCGTCCCCTAAGAAGATGCCGCGTGGAGGCCTCCAGAGGGTTCTTTCTGGACAGCCTTCAGAAACATCCTCCAGCCCTAATGAAAAACCCCTTGTAATTGCGCGAACAGGCAGATCTCCCCTTAACGGCGCGTTTGATGTGCGACCAGTGGACGTGGATGGAGCGGGAAAGACACCGTCACGGAGGCGGGAGATTACGGAAACCACAAGCGGCACCAACAGTGTCAGTGCTTCAGGGAAGATTCACGCGGCAGATAAACTCGATACGTCGTTGGTGGCGGACAGCCCGGGGGGCTTGAGCCCTGCGAAGAGGCTTAGCGAGTCTAGGAGAACGGTAACCACTGGAAATGTTTCCTCGCTGCTGAGTGGAGAAATCACGGGCGCAGGTGAAAATGAAGCTCGAAGGAGCGGAAAAGGCGGTCGTATCAGTGCCAGTGAAAGAACTACGTCAGGGAATTTGTCTCGTGTCAGCCAAAGTCTGAATTCGGGTGGCGTTTCGCGTGTGGGCAACAGGGGGTCCGTGTCGCAGAGGCTGCAAGAAGACGGAGGCGCTTCTTTGATTTCATCCGCTTCCAGGCTTTCCAACTCTACTTATAAGAAGAAGAGCAACAAATTACTTCCCACAAATGCCTCTCGAAACGACAAACGGGGAGATGCCGAACGGCATCCACCTCAGTTATCTACAGGAGAAGAGAATGCCGGCGCAGAGCAACGCGGTCATTTCAGACAGTCCTCTTCTCTAGTGAAGGATTCTGAGGCGTTAGTGGGGAAACAGAAGGATCTACAAACGACTTCTCAAACGGCGAAAACAACACCTTTTCTGTCCCTTCCCGAACTCCCGATTAGGGGCGGCGATGATGAGGGGTCGAAAGGACAGGCGATAAACCAGGAGGGCGTCACTGCCGCTGCAGATCCTGGTGTGGGTGCGGGTGCCGGCACCATTGGGAGCAAGAGCGCACCAGTTTTGCCATCTCTTTCCACAAGGCAGAGAAACATGACTTACCGTGGGGCAGATCGTGGGCAACAGGGATCAAAACGTTTGGTGTGGAATGCGGCTGTGGTTCGCTTTGACTTCTCCAAGTTGTTTGACCCAAAAATGGAGGGACAGGCACCATCACATTATCCGCCAGGCCGGCAACAGCCCTCTCGTTCTTTCATACCTGCCAGATCACCCAAGGAGACGTTTTTTCGCAGAGCGTTGAACAATAAAGGGGTCACTGGGAGAAGACAATTCTCAGCTCACCACGGCGCCACCCCCGGTATTGCCTTTGATACAGATAAGGGGACTGGTTTTGCGAATGCATTTTCGCCTGCCCCGTCAAACTATTTGCTTCCGGGGTTTTGTTTTTCGCCATATATGCACCCCACCACTTCTATACCTTCAAAAAATACAGCGGAAGGTCAATTCAATGATTTAGTCCTCGGTGGTACAGCTATGTTTACGCCCTCGAGTACGGAGCGGGTGCGAAGTCTATCGCATTCACCCTCACCACCGCGCTCACGCTGGCCCCAAGACCCTGTAATGGAGACGAGGAAGTCAAATCCGAATGATTTTGCCGTTACTGATCATTGGCTTGGTGACCTGCCTAGTTACAGTAACAACGCCGCGCATCAGCCGCCAGCTGCGGGCTTTGCCAGCAGAGTTGGCATATGTACACAGGAACCCCCCTATTGGAATAAATTTTATTCAAACGAACAAGTCTTGGTTCATATTTTGCATCGGGACCCCGAGTTCTGGCGTCTTGTACGTGACAGTCAGGGACGAGCGCGCCAACCACCAAAAACTTTTTCTTATTGGATGCGGCGGAGACTTTTTAGAGGCCGACAATTGCGATTCTTATTGGGATTGCAGCATCCACGAGTTCATCCCCGATGTATGCCATTACGCCTCTTCAACTACCAGTCTCTTGTAAGGCCGTCAGATCTTTACATCGGTAGCTCAAGGAACTCCACACTGGCGCCACTTGTGCTAGGGAGACAATGGTATGCGAAACGGAGACCCCGTTTCACGAGCCTGGTGAAGCGGGTTCATCCATTTCCCATGAAAAATATTGAGCCGCAGAAGGAGTTTGTGCCCTTGTTAATTCGAGGTCTGACTCTGAGGCCTCTGCCAGCGAAAAAGAGAGAGCATTAAAAGATTCTCTTTCTCTAAACACACACACACACACAAAAACATGCATTTCTTTGCCTGGCGCTTAAAGGGGAGTTGGCATGGAGAAGACGAAAATGTTTATATATATATATATTTTCTCTCCCTCTCTGATTTTTTGGACGACTTTCGTCGACAACAACAACAATAACAAAAGCCGCAACAAAAGTGAAGATGAAGCCCATCTCAGATGTATACTGAAGAAGAACGAGCCGAATCATGGCAGTGGAGTTTGGGCTGCATTTCACCGGATTTAAACTCGTTCTTGAGTTTACTGTTCTGTTTCCTCTTTTTTTTTTTTTTCATATATGTGTGTGTCTTTTTGTGTCTGTCTCGTTCTTTGCGGTGTTTCTTTCCGTTGCTGTTGTTTGAATGCCTCTCGCTGGCACCAAAAGCCAATGCTTTTTTTTTTTTCTTCTTCTAATTTCTGCTTTTAACGCTGCGCATGGGTGTTGAGGGCGCGGTCCGCTTTTCCGCTCGTTGTCACCGGGGACAACTTGCACGGGGCTGCTCGTGTGTGTATTACCTTTTTTTTTTTTTGTGTGTGGGGCGGGCCGGGGCTGTAACTTCAACCTACTAGCAGGGAGGGAAAGGGTCATGGCGGTGACGCAGCACGATGGTGCGGCTGCTTCTACGCGGCCCGCCACCTCTTTGCGGGTTTTGGAGCTTAGCGATGAATTTGTGAAGCTCCTCGGCGTGGAGCGCGATGCTGCAGAGTCCCTCCAGATTGTCTTCGCGGCGCGGTGTAGGCAACTGCTGCCCGTTCGAAGGGGCATGCACGACGACCGTAACAAGGGGACGAATGAGAAGTTTTCGACACGTGTTGCCTCGCGTGTGGTGCTACTGACAGGTAGCGGCACGCTTTTTGTGCTGAAGAATCGTCTTGCCAACGGCTGTCGGATGGTGGAGCGCCTGGAGTTTGGTGCGCATCTTCATCCACACGATAGGCAGGCAAGGAGGAGAGGGCAGATGACACGTCGGCAACGCAAAACACACAGCGACGAGGATGAGGATGATGAGGCATTTCATTTTTTCGGATACGGTTCCACACACAGGGGATGGCCGTTGGTGCGCATAGAAGTCAATGTGGATGAGAAGCCTATTAAGGGGATGCAGTCCATCTGCATCACGGGCTGGGCACACAGATCAAGGAAATGGGTCCCGCAAACAGCAGGGCCTTTTTTTCCTGGTGCCGGACAAACCGTGAGGAACCCGAAGACTGGCTCCTCTGCTACCGCTGCTGCTTTTGTTGGTGGTGGGGCAACGTCATTATCGAACCCGTCGTCTTCGGCGAGACGACATGAAAGGGAAGGAAAGGGGAATAATAGTTGCAACACGATGAAGGTGCGTTTTGTGTTGGCACTGCAGTTCTACGCCAGGTTGGGTTTGTTAGGGAGCGTCCTGGCACTGAAGATTAAGCAGATCGCGACCCACTTTGGGCGCCTTGGAATCATGACATTTACTCTCAACCACTTCAGTCAGTCGTTGCATCACGCACGACAAAACATGGCACTTTTTGCTGCGGAGTCACTGTCATCATTGCCATCTCCTCCCCCACGTGGTGATGGCTCACTCGCCTTCTTGGTATCGCTGCGGCATTTATTTCGGCTCCGTGATGTGGTGCAGTGGGTGAAGAAACGGAAGCGGCACCGCCGAATAAGTCTGAAGGACGTGGTCTGCAACGGCATTCCGATGCCTCCCACCATGACGGTGTATGAAAGTGAAGACGGGGAAGAAAAAGATGCTTCCTTGCGTTCTTCGTCGTCATCTGTCAATTCTTCCTTGTCTTCATCGGAATTGGCGGCGATGTACACGACGGACGAAGAGGCTGAGCGGGAGGCGGGGTTGGCTGAGCTGGAGGACCGTTGTTTCTCCACAGACAACACACTGCTGGACGATGACATCTTCAACGCTCGAATTATAGGGTTGCTTGACGATATTACACGAGTGGAGGGTATTTTGATGGCCCAGCGGCCGCAAGGGCAATAGACATCTCCTTAACGAGGAATGGGATACAAGAATGTCAGTCATTAACGATGAACAATGCTGTTAATTTTGAACTTTTCTTTCCTTAAACTTTTTTTCTTCTTTCATTTTACCTCTCATTTTATTTATTTATTTGCATTGTTGTTTTGCCATTTAAGTCATTTGAATGTGAATTCCTCTCTGCACACTCTTATTGTTATTATTATTATTATTATTGAGAATGAGTTCTTTCTCATCATTATCATCATTAATTACTCCCTTTTGCACCTTACCTCTTCTTATGTGTACTGCAGGTAAAAAGGCAGAGAATAAAGGCTTTTTTGTGTGTGCTTGTATAGAGTGGCGCCCGCTGCAGAGCCGTTTCAGCCTGTCATACGTACATACGTACATACGGTATATAATTATACAAATATATATTTATTTAAGATATTGATATTCTCCCGTGTGTATTTGTCTCTCGAGAGGGGAGGGGAGAAGGACGTGCCGCGCGTACATAAATAAATATTTATTTTTGCCGCGTAGAAATGGATGACATTTATCGCGACGGGGAGTCGACGGCGGATCTCTCGCAGCTCCAGTGCCGTCCCTCCCTGCGACTGGCGTCGTTCCCGAGCACACCGCCCCCGCCGACGCCGCTGAAGTACCGCGACACCAACACGCTGGGGAATTCTAAACAATGGCGGTCTCTGCACTGCCGTCGTGGCTTGGTGGCCACTGCACGGACAGCACCGACATCGCCAACGCGCTCACGTCCTCGAGCGGCAGTCGTGCGGAGGCCGCTCACGCCGACTTTTTCCGCCATTCCGCCGCTCCACCGCCCCGTCATGACGGAAGCGGACGAAGATCATGTCAACAGCAACAGCAGCAGTCGTTTCTCGCTGGTTTGTGACGTTCCTGTTGCGGGTGGCACCAACGAGAGAAGAGTGAGCGCTGGCGACGGGGAAGGAGGGGACGGAGGAAACGAGGAGCAAGAGGAGAGTTTGGCTCAGAGCAGTCGATGGGTCTCGTTCTCTTTCGCCAGCGCTCTCACCTCGCGACGACAGTCCGAAAGTCGCCCATCGTCACCGTCACCGCAACCGCGGGCGGCAATCATTCCGTCAAATTTCCCAAATCTTCACCTTTCCGAGGACGAGTACAACATGGCGGAGGGTGTGGACGCTACCACGCGCTGCAGCCCAACAACAACGACACCGTTGCTTTCTTTGGGACGGCCGCCGGTTGTTTTCAACGACACACCTGAGGAAGCCCGAGAGAACAGGGAGGAAGACGGTGATGGTGGGGAGGGCAGACCGATCAAAAAGGGAAGAGAAAGCCTGCTTTTGACCTCCGCTCCCTTCTCACACACAGCAGAAGTTACCCATTTTCTTCCCACTGCTACTGCTGGCGCTATGACTTTCCCTATTGGAGTGGAGGGGCTGCCAACACTTCAAAGTCGTGGGAAACGTGAGCGGTCGGCTTTATCGTCGCCATTAACGACGTCCTTTGTTTTATGCGGCACAGATTCTTCTTTTCAGGGTGCTGCTGAATCTGCGACAATTTCATTGGGGAGGGGGGAGGGCGATGTGGGTAAAGCGATGTGGCCAAACACGGACTCTCATCTGCCGCGGCCCCGGCGTCTTGTGGAGACAACAAATCTTGAGGAAAGTGTCGAGCGCAGCGTTTTGAGCGTTGCGTCTACCGCCACCATGCGGCAGCCAATACCAACGGCCGAAGGCGGAGGGTCACTGGTTCTTGTGGACGGTCCCACTCCAACCCCGTGGCGCGGACGCCTCGCTCCTGTTGTTACTGCAACCGCCGAAAGTAAGCCCTGCGGTTCGATGGTGCTCGACGTCCGCTGCAGTGATGCCGCTGTTGCCCCCGTGGCGCTTTTTACCGACGTACTCGCGGGTTGCAGTGACGACGGGAGTGCGCAGAAGGGCGAGAGGAGCGAAAATGACGATAATGAACGTGCTGTTTCGCATGATTCCAGGTGCTGCAATGCGACGGGCATGACGACGTGTGAGGAGAAGGATGTGACACGGATGGAAAAGACGGTGGGCGACGGCTGCGGCGTGGTTGACGACGAGCGTTTGGCGATGCCGAACTCAATTGTGCGCCCAAGTGAGGAATTGAAGGCGTTGATCGAATCCGCAAGAGAGGAGGTGCGCCGTGCGAGCAAACGGATTCTTGCCGCTCTTCATGCCCACCGCTGCGCATCGTGCGATAAGAGTGATTGCGTGCAAAGCAACGGCAAGGGCAGCACCAGCGGTGTTGCCGACGACGACTGCACTTGGGTTGGCGACTCGCCGCAATTGGCGTTTGGTCGATCATTGACCGGGCCGAGCGGCGATGGGGCCGGCAGCCCGTGGATATCGAAAGACACTGTGGTGATGCGACGCAATCTGGCGGCGCGTGCGGGTTGTATTCTACGCCGTTTGCGTGGCTACGACCCCACCGATGTGGGGATTCTCTCACTCGCTGTAGTGATCCGCGTGGTGCGGCTAGTGCTGTTTAACGATGCCACGGCGGACGCACTGCCGGTCTGTCGCAGCGAGGGGTCGGCAGATCTCTTTTGGGGTCTCACCTCGTCTTCTTCGGTGTGCAGTGGTACGCCGGAAAGGAAAAGGACGCGACAAGAGGTTTGTGCCGCAGAGGAGAGCGCAATGGAGTTGTGCATGAGTCTCTGGCGTTGCTTTCGCGAGCACTTTGGGGAGCGTTACGCGGCAAAGCGCTTTGGCATCTGTGGCGATGTGGACGCAGAAAACAGCGGGGAGGACAACAGCTGCAGCGGCAGCCAAAGCCCCTCACACGCATTCGCGACATGCTTCCCGCGCGTGCGACTGCAGTTGGGTCTACCGGGGCAGTCGCTACCGCCATCACCGCCCCTATTAGACACCCGCATTGACTACAATGTGTTTGCCGCCAGTCTCGCCGAGTTGATTTAGAGGGAAGTAGAAAGAAGAGCGGGCCC
>NW_001849567.1:393779-402498 GCF_000209065.1 Trypanosoma cruzi
CTCGATGAGGTGCGCCATCACGCAACGGCATGTGCGTTCCTGTCGACACCGTCACTGTACTTTACTTTGGTGGGTGAAAGGGATGAAGCGATGACGAATAATGATGATGTCGACACGGACGGCACTGTGGCTGCTTTAGCGGCTCGGGGAGCTGCGGCCTCGCTGATTACCAGCAGTCGTCTGTTTGAATTTGACCGGCCGTGGGAAAAAGACCCGGGGTTTGTGCACTACGACTTTCACAAGCCGGATCATGTGCCGGTGCAGCACTTCGCTGCCTTTGACTACGTCTTGGCCGACCCACCGTTCATCACGGAGGATGTCTGGGCGGCGTACGTTCAGACCGCAAAGCTGCTCCTCCGGCCGGGCGGCAAGCTGCTGCTCACCACCGTGATGGAGAACCACACGATGCTGGAGAGCCTCCTGGACGCTCCGCTCTTCATCGCCCCGTTCCGCCCCGCCATCCCCCACCTGACGTACCAGTACGTCTGCTTCACAAACTACAAATTCACGCGGCTCTCACGGGTGAATTCCGAGTTACCGCCGGAGGACCCAAAAATTCTGGCTGCGACGCAGATGGCAAACGACTTACGGGAATCGGAGCGGGAGTTTACGGCGCAGATGCGGCAGCGGGACAGACAGGGTGAACAGCCGCTGCCAGCCGCACAGCGTCATGACGTGCCGAGTGCCATGATGGCAGACATTCCAGCATGCGACATGAAATGGGGATACGTCCCAGCGGGGTTGACGGTGTACGCGAATGGCAGCGAGACACCACCGGAAGAAACTGGGGAACAAGACTACGGCAGCGCCTATCGCGAGATTGAGTCGTTGCGGGGGATGCTGGATAAATTTAAGCGGCTCATTGATCTCTCGCAGAAACACCTTGATGCGTTGTCGAGGCTACAACAGAAATGCACCAAGCAGGATGGGAAAGGAGTGTCTGCCACAGATTTTGCCATGGTGGCAGCAAATGAAGAGTTTACCACGACGATTGGGGAAATGCGGGGAGTGATCAAGAGCGTTGAGGCGAGTGAGGCGCGCCTGACCGCCGAGGGCGGCGAGACGGCGCTGAACCATATTGCTGCCATGAAGGAGTGCGTGGAGGCGTACGCGGCGTTGCCCCTTGAGAGACAGAAGCTAAATGAACTCGCGGCAGATGCCACACGCAAATACAAGTCTCCCGTGTTTAATAGAATGAAGGAGCTGCTGCAGCTGCTGAAGGAGATCAAGAAGCAGAACCAGAACCAAAAGCAGCAGGAGGGAACGTCCGCGATGGCCGCAGAGGAGAATTCTTCCAGTTGACCGATTCGACCGCTTCTTCCGCCCTCCCTCCAGCCTCATCTGCACTCATGCAACGCGCTTTTCACCGTACGCAAATGAGGAGACTTAGCCTGCAGCCCGTTTGCGTTCTCTTTTTGCACAGATTGGGAGTGTGGTGAGGGTGGAGAAGTGCCAACGACATGATGATTGTAGGGAAATGGAAGAACTGATGGAAAAGGAGCATTTACAAATATCACCCACACTTCTGTATGCCTATATATATATATATATGTGCCGTCTTAAAGCATTAATGATTATTTATATATTATTTTATACTTTTTTTCCTCTTTGTTTTTATTTAATTATTTATTTTTATTTTTTCCTCTTTGTTTTCTCTGCCTATCTCTCTCTCTCTCTCTGTGTGTGTGTGTGTGTGTGTGTCTGCCACTACACTCCCCTTTCTTCTTCTTTTTCCTCATTTCTCTTTCTTTCTGTGCCGTTGTTTGAACGAGGAATAGTATTTGTCAGTGTAGGACTTTTGAGGACACACACATATATATATTTTAAATTGGTTTCGTTTGGCATCCGCGGGCAATTTCCTTTTTTTTTATTATTATATTTTTCGTCCCTTTCCTGCTGGCCTGTTCACGAGACAATTTGCCGTCATAAGTGTGGCAGTGTGACTGTGTGGGTGCGGGGTGACTGTGTTCGGCCCCCCTCCGCAGCATTTTTTTTTGTTTTTGTGTGTGACGACTTGAGCCAGCAGCGAAAAAACAAACAAACAAAAAAAACAAGCAAACAGACGAGAAGGTTTGGCTTAAAAAAAAAAAAAAAAGGGAGGGGGCGTCGGTAACAACAACAAGACGAAGAGGACCAAGAGGGAAAAGGAAGGAGAAGAAGGGTGACGCGTGGACACTTTTGGCCGTCGAAAAAAAAAAAAAACAACAACAAAAAACGAAAAAAAAAGAGTACATCTTCTTTTCTCCCATTTGTAACGATCGTGTGTGACCGAGTGGCCCTTAAAAAACGAAAAAAAAAAAAGGAAGAAATTGACGCCTGTTGCCTTTACGTTTTTTTTTTTTTTTGTAATAATTGGGGAGTGCTCTTTGGCCTTTTGGGTGCTTATGTTTTCTTTGGAGTTTGCGAGCGGCCGCCCGCTTGGCAGTGCGCCATATTACTCCCTCGTTGTCCGGGAGCCGTACATTGTCGGCAGGGATCGCAGCTCTGACATTGTGTTAGACCACGGCGACATTGTGACGAGGCATGCCTCGTTGACCGTGATGCATGAGAGCCAGGCGCTGGAGCAGCAGCAGAAGCGGGTACTTCTTCACGGGGCAAATGGGAACGACGATGGCGTGAAGGAATTGGAGGAAGACAGCGGCGAAGTCGCAGGCAGTTTTCTCAACGACACGCGGGAGGAGACGAGTGACGTGGTGTCGCTGGGCCTCCCCGAGATGAATGGGCTGCGCGACGGGAGGGGCGAGCACGGTTCCGAGGGCATCGACGAGGAGGGGGAGAAGAAGAGGGAGAAAGGGACGGAGTTGTCGCCGGGCCAATTGCAGGGGAACGACCCACTTGTGCTGCGCTTAGTGAACCTCCGCGAGGGCGGTCACGTCCTGGCGAATGAGACGGAGGTGGTGGATCACCCGGTGTACCTCGCAGATGGCGCGCAGCTGCAGTTTGGTGCCCACATTCGTCTTCGTATCCGCTTTCGCCCACTTCTTGTAAGCATCGCTCGCAACGCCTTCAGTTCCGACCACGTGCGGGAGTTGGAGTTTATGTACTACCGCCTGGGTGCCACGTTAACAGGGCAGGGGGGACCCACGCCGCATCTTGACATGCCGCAGCCAATCAGCAAGCTACACTGTGTAGAGGCTATCAATGACGACCCGTTGTGCCTTATGGCGCTCGCAAGCGGCTACTCCATCGTGCAGCCCACATATGTGTTTGAGTGGTTTGCCGCCCTCGCGCAGAGTGCCTCATCGCCGCTCACCGTTCTGCCACCACCAGTCCGCTTTGAGGTGCCGGTCCAATACCGTGGAGCAACGGCTGCACACGCGGCTTTTTATCTCCGGCCGGAATCAGACGTCTGCCCTTTCCCCTTGTACCCTATTCCAACCACAGCCACACGAAAGCGCTCACGTGACACGTTGTTCAAAGGGAAGAGCTTCTGTTTTTTAACGAACGCGGTGGAACACCGTTACAAGGAGCCTGTGCTGACCTGCGGTGGAGAGGTGCTTCATTTGGAGGATATTTTGGTCATCAAGAAGGAGACGGCCGCGGCCACAGCGAAGAAGACAACGGCAACCACGACGGCAGAAGGTAGCGATGCGGTTAATGAAGATCATGGGGTCCATTTTGCGGAGGACGACAACCCCACCACGAAAGAAAAGGAAGAGGAGGAGAGTACGACAGCAATGCAGTACGTTGTGGTGGATGCGGAGACGGAGGCGGCGATGCGGCGTCAAGAGCACCGCTCTTTAGATGGTCTCCGGAGGCTCCTAGACGACACCCATCGCACTGGCATTGCGGTTCCTATTATCGGCGAGCGAAGCCTCTTTCACGCGCTTCTTACCAATCGCTTTACCGCTTTTGAGGTTTCTTTGCCCGCCGCCACCGATGCCATTCAACCCGGCGATCAACACCCACTTAACGGGGAAAACGTAGCAGCGGGTATTGAATACGCCGGCGGCGAGAGTGAGGTCCCTACAAGCGCGACGGGGTTGGAAGCGCGTGCCATCAACTTCTTGACAGACCCCACGAAGGGGGTGTTGCAACCGCGTCAACGGGGGGAGCTTCATATCCGCACGCTCTCGCCAAGTCTGAACCGCAGAAGGGAACACTTAACGGATGACTTGACGAAATCCCAACGCCGTGGGCGAGGTCGACAATCGGCACCACGAGCGTTGCCGGCAGTCGATCTTTTTGAGGCGCTTCGTCACAGGGTGCGTGCGTTTGTTCTTAAAGAGGGGTCAAAGCTCCAGGAGAACCTGGCGGGTTCGTGGCGGAACCTTTTTGTTGACCCAGAGGTGCTGGAGCACGCGCACGCGTGTCAGAGCCATTCGGTGCGCTACCTGGAGAAAATGGAATATCTCCTGCCGGAGATTGGCGAGCACCCGCGCATCGCCAGTGATATGCGCCGCTGCCAGCGGAACTGTCACGAGATGTTGCGCACTGCGCAGGAGATTGTGGAGCTCGCTAAGTGCGCCTCACAACGTTGCCAACACCCTAGCCGCCCACGTCGCATGTCTGCAAACGGCGCAATATTCTATCCATCTGCAGGCCTCATGGGCGGCTGGATGCCATTACGTTCTTCGCCGTCGGATGCGGAGAAGCTGGACACAGAACCTCGTGAGCCATCGCCTCTGTTGCGAGGCGGGAGGCAATGGATGTTTCAGCAAGGTGCCAATTCATTGCCCGTCACGCCCCGGTCGAGCCGTGGAAAGGGCGCTAAAAAATACCGGGCCCTGCTGGCAACCGACACCCGAGCTGCCCCCGCCAACGACCGGGCCAGTAACCAGACGGATCTTTCCGCCCCGGCGCTTGACGCAGCGACACCCTGCGGCACGGAGAGTACACCGCGGCCAGCACCAGTGTTCTACCTGTCACGACGTCTCTCGAATATGGTTTCGCCCTCCACCATCCGTGCGCAAAATGCCGCGTGGCGCAGTCCGCGACCCACGTCTAGGCCGTCACAACGGGAGCCGCGGCAGCCAACAGAGACACGGGAGGAATTTCATGGCGTGTCACGGGACACAGCAACCGCACAGGCTTCATTGTCGAAGCGCACCCTTGTGACGCACCCAACGCCTCGCGGAGTTAAAAGCAGCAAAAAAACCGATGTACAAATGTCACCTTCTGCGCGTGTGCCTCTTTCGCAGGAATACTCACTGCCGGTGCGACGAGGTTCACATGGCAGTAGCCCTCTTCGGTGGCAGCACCTGCAGCGCACACCCCGGCCACGTCATCCACGCAGCGCACGTTGCGGATCGCCTGTGCTTGTCACGAAGTCTACTGGCCGCCGTCAGCATGTGCGGATGGAGAACTCATGAGGTTTATGTGTTGGTGTTTTTACGCTTTTTATGAAGCGTTGCGTGGGGTGTGGGGGTGGCGGGGGGAGAGAGGAATACCGGGTTTTTAGTCATGTGTGTATTGCACGTACGGGAGGGGAAGGGGATGATGACCACAAACGATGGGGAGGGCAGACACAAATTGAAGGGCAGCAACACCCTGTGAAGGAGCAGGCACTCAAAAGGGCACACACACACACACGCACAGTAGGAGAAAACGGAAGAAAGAGAAGGGGATGCAACTGTCATTTGGTTATGGCCGGCTTCAATTATGGCAAGCGATGCGTTTCTTTTTTTTTCCTTCTTCTTCTTCTTCCTCTCTTTGATGGGTGGTAGCGCCTTGCCATGCAGACACGCCCCTCCCCTATTCCCACCGTTTTCCTTTCTCCCTCTTCGGGCTTCCATACATGATGTATATATGCATATATAATAGGCATGTACCTACGCAATGAATCCCAAAAACAAACAAAAACAAAAAATCATGCAGAGGTGAAAGAAAGAAGTCTCTCTTTTTTTTTTTTTTTGTGTGTGTAAAGAAGAGCATGAAACCAAACAAACAAAAAAGCAAATGAATAAAAACAAGCTGTCAATTCTGCAACTTCCTCTTTTTTCTTTTTTTTTTTAAAATTTCCCCAAATCCGCCTTTTTCTTCTTTACTTCTTTCCTGCGATTTGTGAGAGCGCGATTTGCAACAACGTGTGTTTTTATTGGACTCACAAGGCGGGGAAGAGGGGCATCTGTTTTTTTTTTTCTTTTTGAAATGTGCACGGAAGCCTACTTTTTACTCATCCATGACCTGAGACGCATGCGTACGTGTAGACAACGGCACGACGAGGAGGAGATGGGGCCTTAAAAAAAAAAAAAAAAAAAAAAAAAAAAGAAGGGGTGGAAACGACATGGAGGCGAATATGTTAGACATCATATACGCCGATTTATGTATGCGCGTGCAATCAATGAATATATTTTTTTGTTTATTTTATTTTTATTTAAACGAAAAAAAAAAAAAAAAGAAAGAAAAAAAAGAAAAAGAAGTAAATATTGAAGGCACATATATATTTTATTATTATTATTATTGTTGTTGTTGTTTGCTTACAGGCAAAACAAAAAGAAAGAAAAACAAAACAAAACAAACAAAAAGGAGGGGTAAAAAAAAAAAAAAGAAACAAAAACACACACAACAACAACAAAATGGATGCATTGAGACGTGAGTTAAAACCGTCGCGAGCACAAAATTGTTGCATCCGGCCTTTACACGATGCATGTACTCTCGTATTTACCTCTCCACTTATCTCTCCCTCTCTTTCTCTCTTTTCCTCTCTTTCTTCCTCTCCCTTTTTTTTTTCTTTTTTCTTAGGGAAATCCCCCCCCCCCCCCCCATTTAAACTTTAGTGGGAAGCTGTGATTGGATGTGATGTTAGCGTTAGTGGGCATATGTGTGTGTGTGCGTTAGTCTGTCGGAAGGGGGGACGGAGAGGAAGAGGCGTCGGTTATTTTGAGAAATTAGACAATTTTTTTTTTTCTTTTTGTTGTTGTTGTTCATTCGTGCCGTTTCTGAACGCCGAAGGGGTGGCGGCGTTGGTGAGGGGTGGGAGGTTTCTGCCTGTTGACCAACACCACTTTTTTTTTTTTTTTTTTCCTGGTTGCTTGCTTGATTTGGTTATATAATACACATATACATATGTGGCTTTTTGGATTTGGCTGGGGTCCCCGGACTTCTTTCCGTGAGCCTCGCGTGGGTTCAACATTTTTGCTTTCGCCGCCTTTTTTTTTTTTTTTTTTTTCTGTTGTTGTCGTTGCTGTATTTACTTCAGTTTTATGGGTTTATGGGGGAAATATTCTCTTCGGTGTGGGCTTCAGAGGGCAATATTGCCCGCCAGTGCGTTGAGCTCGTGCTGGTCTCCGCCATTGGTATACTGCTGTATTATGTCCCGCTGTTCTTTTTTAAGCGACAGCGGAATTCCCGAGCCTTGGTGGTGTTAGAGCCAACTGCCAAGGCTACTGCCGCAGGCGTCGTCCTCTACTCGTGTTTTGGAATGGCTCAGCCACATTTTTCAGACATTCTTCAAACTTATCGGACAGGAACTCCCTCACCCGATGCACTTTATTTTCTTGCTGGTGTGGCTCTCGGCTACAGGCTCGTTTTACAAGTAAGCCACTACTTTGACGACACCGGCTTGAGTGCGACGACCACGGCGATGGTTGCACACAGCGTGGCAGAGGGAGCGGGATTGGGCCTTATTGTGAGCAGCCCGGTGTTCCCTGTCATCTTTCGTCACCAGTTGATTCATGGTGTCTCGGAAGGCATGCTGATGGCGATGGTGGCGCTGGAACGTTACGGGCTAAAACAGACGATGCGCTCAGCGTTACTAGGCCGTTTGGCGCAGGCGATAGCGTATTATGCAACTGCCATTTGCATGCCGTCGGTTTCCGGGGATGCGATGCAAGTGGCAGAGGGCGTGGCGCTTGGGTCAATGGCCGCAATGGTCTGGGGAGAGCTTGCGCAACCTGCCTACAACGCCCTGGGGAGCATAAGAACTCTCATCATCCTGCTCGCAACGGCAGGGGTCTGTCACCATACACTGGTTTAGGCGCTGCGAAGAAGAAAAAAAAAAAAAAAAAAAGCGAAAAGGAGCGTGAAAAAGTGTAATTCGCTACCTGCATGCCGTTTTTTTTTGTTTTGTATCTGATTGGGTCTGTTTGTTGGAAGCTTATTGGTGAAAGTCATGCGACCAGGTAGGGCCCAGTGGGTAACAGGGCGCCTTGTTCAGACCTCTGCCTCTTTATTTGTTACTTTTTTTTTTTTGTTTTCAATTTTACCGTGCTGGAGCGTGGCGGGGCAGTTTCTTTTTCCATTTCGCTCGCCCCCGCTGCTCTCCACGAGGGGACTGCGGCGGTTGCGGGCCCGAGGGCTGCCGCTTTGCGACTCCACCACGGTCCCTGCTGTTGCAGATGGCCGTACGAACAAATTCTTCGGCTGGTGTATAGGCGTGTGGGGCCCCTCTCCGGAGCGGTATGTTTGCTGAGCGCATTGGTCCCAACAGTTTTTCCTTTTTTTTTTTCTCATCTTTTCTTCTAGGCATAGCGGAAAGGCCTCATCCAGGCTCACATTCTCTTCTTTTTGCTCCTCGGCACTTCCTTGCGGCATGGATCGGCAGACGCGGGGGTGGACGAGAGAACGGCGGGGGCGCCAGCCGTCCCCAGGCACTGCCGCGACACGGCTGATGGCGCGCGGTCTCGGCGACGGCTTTGCGGTTGGCAGCGTTGTTTTTGCACCAAGGCGGCGGCGCGCGGGGGCGCTCCATTACGCGCTGGCGGAGGTCACCGGTATTCAGGCCTGCGCCGGCACAGCAACGGTGGCCTTCGTGAACGCTGAGCCTGGTGTGGACGAC
>NW_001849567.1:402598-407401 GCF_000209065.1 Trypanosoma cruzi
GCTGTAGAGAAAAAAGCGACGACGGTTTCCGCGCGTGGCCGCCACCAATGATGAACTGTCACAATTGCGTGCTGTCCCGTGGACGGTGCCCGGTGCTCTGAATCCTCTGCGACTTGTGTGTTCTCCTTCTCTTCTCAACACCCCCGCGGCAATCCCCCTGCAAAGAGACGGTATTGCCGCTATTGATTTAGGCACAATATAAATTCGACAAACAACACTCGAAGGACACACAGGTAGGCACCGAGTAAGATGGGGAGGACAGTCGTCGGGGCCAGCAGGATGTTCTGGCTAACGTGTTTCGTGCCGCTTCTTCTGGCGCTCTGCCCCAATGAGCCCGCGCACGCCCTGGCACCCGGATCGAGCCGAGTTGAGCTGTTTAAGCGGCAAAATTCGACGGTGCCATTTGAAGAGAACGGCGAAGTCCGACAGCGAGTTGTCCACTCGTTCCGCCTCCCCGCCCTTGTTAATGTGGATGGGGTGATGGTTGCCATCGCGGACGCTCGCTACGACACATCCAATGACAACTCCCTCATTGACACGGTGGTGAAGTACAGCGTGGACGATGGGGAGACGTGGGAGACCCAAATTGCCATCAAGAACAGTCGTGCATCGTCTGTTTCTCGTGTGGTGGATCCCACAGTGATTGTGAAGGGCAACAAGATTTACGTCCTGGTTGGAGGCTACAATAGTTCGAGAAGCTACTGGACGTCGCATGGTGATGCGAGTGACTGGGATATTCTGCTCGCCGTTGGTGAGGTTAAGAAGTGTACTGTGGACGACAAGACAGCTGCGAGTATCAAATGGGGGAGCCCCGTGTCACTGAAGGAATTTTTCCCGGCAGAAATGGAAGGAATGCAAACAAATCAATTTCTCGGCGGTGCGGGTGTTGCCATTGTGGCGTCCAACGGGAATCTTGTGTACCCTGTGCAGGTTACGAACAAAAAGAAGCAAGTTTTTTCCAAGATCTTCTACTCGGAAGACGAGGGCAAGACGTGGAAGTTTGGGGAGGGTAGGAGCGCTTTTGGCTGCTCCGAACCTGTGGCCCTTGAGTGGGAAGGAAAGCTCATCATAAACACCCGAGTTGACTGGACACGCCGCCTGGTGTACGAGTCCGGTGGCATGGGGAATACGTGGGTGGAGGCTGTCGGCACGCTCTCGCGTGTGTGGGGCCCCTCACCCGCATCGAATATGCCCGGCAGTCAGAGCAGCTTCACTGCCGTGACCATCGAAGGAATGCGTGTGATGCTCTTCACACACCCGCTGAATTTTAAGGGATGGTGGCTGCGCGACCGACTGCAGCTCTGGCTGACGGATAACCAGCGCATTTATAACGTTGGGCAATTATCCATTGGTGATGAAAATTCCGCCTACAGCTCCGTCCTGTACAAGGATGATAAGCTGTACTGTTTGCATGAGATCAACAGTAACGAGGTGTACAGCCTTGTTTTTGCACGCCTGGTGGGCGAGCTACGGCTCATCAAATCCGTGGTGCAGTCCTGGAAGAAGTGGGACAGCCACCTGTCCAGCAATTGCACCCCTGCTGATTCTGCCGCCTCGTCGTCCGAGCGTGGTTGTGGTCCCGCTGTCACCACGGTTGGTCTTGTTGGCTTTTTGTCCCACAGTGCCAACAAGACCAAGTGGAAGGATGCGTACCGCTGCGTGGACGCAAGCACGGCGAATGCGGAGAGAGTTTCAAACGGTTTGAAGTTTGCGGGGGTTGGCGGAGGGGCGCTTTGGCCGGTGAGCCAGCAGGGGCAGAATTAACGGTATCGTTTTGCAAACCACGCGTTCACGCTGGTGGCGTCGGTGACGATCCACGAGGTTCCGAGCGTCGCGAGTCCTTTGCTGGGTGCGAGCCTGGACTCTTCTGGCGGCGAAAAGCTCCTGGGGCTCTCGTACGACAAGAAGAACCAATGGCAGCCAATATACGGATCAACACCGGTGACGCCGACAGGATCGTGGGAGACGGGTAAGAGGTACCACGTGGTTCTTACGATGGCGAATAGAAACGGTTCCGTGTACATTGATGGAGAACTTCTGAAGGGTTCAGGGCAGACCGTTGTGCCAGACGAGAGGACGCCTGACATCTCCCACTTCTACGTTGGCGGGTATGGAAGGAGTGATATGCCAACCATGAGCCACGTGACGGTAACCAATGTTCTTCTTTACAACCGCCAGCTGGATGCCGAGGAAATCAGGACCTTGTTCTTGAGCCAGGACCTGATAGGCACGGAAGGAAACCTGGACAGCAGCGACGACGACGACGAAGGTACGCCCTCAACAGTACGTCCTCAGCTCCTGTTGGCAGCGGTGCCAACAGTACGTCCTCAACTCCCGTTGGCAGCGGTGCCAACAGTACGTCCTCAACTCCCGTTGGCAGCGGTGCCAACAGTACGTCCTCAACTCCCGTTGGCAGCGGTGCCAACAGTACGTCCTCAACTCCCGTTGACAGTGGTGCCAACAGTACGTTTTCGAGTCTTCTGGCTGGGAGTTCCAACAGTACGTCCTCAACTCCCGTTGGCAGCAGTGCCAAAAGTACGCCTTCGATGCCTTTTGCCGGTGGCGTCTACCGTAATTTTTTCGTTTTTGTTGACGGCGGTGCATTTTCGGCTTTTTCGGGTGGAAGAGTTTTCCTGTGTGCGTGGGCGTTGCTGCTGCATCCGCTCCTGATGATTGCTTCTGTTTGATGTAGCGAGAGAGGGTTTTCTTACATGGGTAGGTGCAGTAATAATTGGGGTGTTAACTGTTGCGGCAAATGTATGTGTGCGGGATCTCATAATAAAGAAATGATCTTCAGGAATATGTTTTTTAAATTTGCGAATCTTCTGGGCGGATGTGCAAACACATGGGAATGAGTAATTTGTTGAATTTGTTTTTGGCTTTTCCTTTTTTTTTTTGTCACTGGCTTTTGTTCACGAGGAGACCGCGTTGGAATGCGGTGAGGACGTTTCTTTGTTTTGTTTTTGCCCCGACTTTTTTCTTTTCTCACGGTTTCACAAATAAAACCGATGGCTCGCACGCCGTACGGCAGCACGCGCCCCTACACCTCATGGCGTTACAACTGTGCCCCAGCAAGACGCGGCTGTTGCTGGCGTTGGTCGAATACCGTCAGCCCCGTGCCAACAGCAACAATCCCGTGAGGGAAACATTGCTGGCTCCTGGCTTCCCCCGACAATACGGGGCAATCGACCCTGACGCCACGCTGCGCCGTCCAGTAGCTTCTCGAACTATTGTAGCCTCCAACCAGGACGTAAATCTTGTTGCCCTTCACAATCACTGTGGGATCCACCACACGAGAAACAGACGATGCACGACTGTTCTTGATGGCAATTTGGGTCTCCCACTTCTCCCCATCGTCCACGCTGTACTTCACCACCGTGTCAATGAGGGAGTTGTCATTGGATGTGTCGTAGCGAGCGTCCGCGATGGCAACCATCACCCCATCCACATTAACAAGGGCGGGGAGGCGGAACGAGTGGACAACTCGCTGTCGGACTTCGCCGTTCTCTTCAAATGGCACCGTCGAATTTTGCCGCTTAAACAGCTCAACTCGGCTCGATCCGGGTGCCAGGGCGTGCGCGGGCTCATTGGGGCAGAGCGCCAGAAGAAGCGGCACGAAACACGTTAGCCAGAACATCCTGCTGGCCCCGACGACTGTCCTCCCCATCGTACTCGGTGCCTACCTGTGTGTCCTTCGAGTGTTGTTTGTCGAATTTATATTGTGCCTAAATCAATAGCGGCAATACCGTCTCTTTGCAGGGGGATTGCCGCGGGGGTGTTGAGAAGAGGAGGAGAACACACAAGTCGCAGAGGATTCAGAGCACCGGGCACCGTCCACGGGACAGCACGCAATTGTGACAGTTCATCATTGGTGGCGGCCACGCGCGGAAACCGTCGTCGCTTTTTTTCTCTACAGCCTCCTCCTCCGCGCCACCCCCGAAGCCCGCAGGAATCGAAGGCAAGGAAGCAACGACAGGCCTGACGGTCTCTCTTTTCTTGTGGGATAATTTGTGCACATTGGGAGACCACTCAAATTTGGTGGTCTTTAGTCTTCATTTTCGTCTGTCTGGCAAAAACATTGGTGTGCATGTGAGTGCCCCCCCCTTTATCGCTATTTTTCTTGAGGTGAATATTCGTGCGTGAAGTGTTTTTTTTTTGTCATCGCCACGAGACATTTACTTCATCAGTTCGGAATCGCTGCGTGATGGTTGCGTTCGGAAGTGATGTAAATCCGCCGGCTTTGTATTCCAGGAGGCCAGCGTAGGCAATCATGCAGCCATTGTCAATACAGTATCGTGCGTCCATATCAAAGCAACGGCCTCCACGAGACGTTGCCATCTGCCGCATCATTTCTTGTAGTCGAAGGTTGCATCCGACACCACCGACAATGAGGACCTCGTTGGATTCGCATTGCGACATGGCTCGCTCTGTTACTTCCGCCAACACAGCAAACATTGTTTCTTGTAGGGAGTAGCAGATATCATCAATGCCAAAAGGCTCATCCACAGCACACAAGACTCCATTGGGCAGTGTTCGCCGCTGTGTGGACAAAGACACGGAGGATGCCAATGCGGATGAACACTTATCTCTGTCTTTAAATTGTGGATGCTGCAAAAGTGCCTCCATAAAGGAGAGAAGGCCGCTAAAAGACATATCCATCCCCTTCACAACGTAAGGAAGTTCAATGAAGAGGCGTCCACGCTTGGCGCACTGTTCTATGTTGTAACCGGGAGCGGGGTCGTTGGGGAGTCCAAGGAACCGCGCTGCGCGGTCAAGACAGTTCCCCACTGCAATGTCAATGGT
>NW_001849567.1:407501-434459 GCF_000209065.1 Trypanosoma cruzi
TGTGTATTGCCCCCACTCACGTACAGTACCACTGGATTATTACTCCCCGTTACAACACGCCCCATCTCAATGTGCCCGATGCAGTGATTCACACCAACCAGTGGGACAGACCACAACAACGAGAGAGTTTTGGCAACCGTGCAACATACCGCGAGTGGCGCCCCCATGCCTGGTCCCTTAGTGTAGCAGATGACGCTGATATCAGAGGGACGCACCTGCGCGGTTTCAAAAGCGGCCTGCACCAGGCGCAGGATGTGCGTCGTGTGGTGCTGTGCCGTTTCCCGCGGCAAAAAGCCAGTCCCAGCAGGGGTGATGTACGTCTCGCGCTCGTTCGAGAGCACATTGCCCGCCTCATCCACAATTCCCACCCCTATTTTATTTGCACTTCCCTCAATGCCTAATGCGAGGATCCGCCTGGTGCCGGTTCTGATCATGCCTTCCTAATGCGTGCGGGTCTGGAGTGTGCGTGTCGCCTCCCACCTTTACGGGAGGAAAACAAAAAGTAGATATTATTCCGTCTGCTTCTCTCACTATAAACAAATCAATAAATCAAATAAATAAATAAAAGAGATACATAGAAACATGATTGTATGTGTACTCCTTTTTTTTTTTTTCTTCATTCACTGTTAAAGGTCACGGTGCCTTTTTGCAGAGCAGCAGCAGCCCGGGGGAAAAAAAAAGCGGAAAAAAACATGTCGTCTAGCGCGTTGAACCTACCATCGCATCGCCACGCCGTTCAACCACCTCTCCCCCAATAATGTACTGCTCTCTGTGTGCGTTTGTACTCTCCGTTCCTCATTTCTCGCCATCCATGCCGAGTTGCAATCGGCTGGCGTGCGAGATGAGACGCATCTTCACGGTGTGTCGCTTCTGGCGCTCGGCGTGGCCCTTTCGTCGTGACAGTTGCGTGGCTGCAGGGGAGTACAACGCGGTGGCCATTTGGTACGCGCCCACTGGACGCTCCGACACTGGCGCAAAGGCGGCGGAGTAACCGATGGAATCCGCGTACGGTTGTTTTTGCAGCTGACGAAAAATGAAGGAGAGTCGCCACATCCTTCGCTGTTGTTACTGTGATTGCCCACAAAAACCCCGGTCTTGGAACTCACAACGAGCATCAAAAACAAGAAATAAAGTGAATTCCCACAGTTGAGGCAGCCATGGCAATCCCTCCCCACAGACAGGCAGACGGCGAGCAAGGGGGTGGGGAAAGAAAAAGAAAAAGAATTTATCTTCTTACCCAGTTTTCGTTCACTAATATATCACCATAAACATGCATAGGAAGAACAGTGAAACCACGTAACACCCTCACCTGGCATTACCCTAAAAGTTGCATTGGATGCCCTGATTTGGCGGAGGTGGGAAACAAACAAGAAAAAAAACAACAAAAAACACGCCTCCTTGTCTCCGATGCTCTTTTCTATTCTTCAAATTCATTCTTGCTTTCTTACCCTCGTCCAATTGCATTGTGGCACTCAGCGTTAACTTTTGTCCTGTTTTTTTAATTTTCTTTCCTCACGGTTTCACAAATAAATCCGATGGCACGCACGCCGTACGGCAGCACGCGCCCCTACACCTCATGGCGTTACAACTGTGCCCCAGCAAGACGCGGCTTTTGCTGGCGCTGGTTGAATACCGTCAGCCCCGTGCCAACAGCAACAATCCCGTGAGGGAAACATTGCTGGCTCCTGGCTTCCCCCGACAATACGGGGCAATCGACCCTGACGCCACGCTGCGGTGGCCGGCATTGCCAGGGTCAACGTTAGTAGAGCTGTGTTTCAAATGGGGGCGGCTGCACCTCATGCTGTTTGCGTACAAATGAGATGGCGAGGCATGCCAACAAGAATGGTACCAGAAATATAATTTTAATGCTTTCAAGAAAGTGCATATTGAAGCTCAGTGCTACGCTGTCTTCATATCTCTGCCCATTCGGTAACAACATCACAACGAAGAGGGAGGCGTACATTCTCTCCAGCGGGGTACGCAGCGTGATGGCGTATGTCCCAGGAGCCCCGTACACCATGTGATGCACCAGAATACGTGGGCCAATGGTGATGGTGAGGCCGTACCGCCGCTTAATAGCATCGCCACGTCGCTGATCATAAATGGTTACAAGAAGGACAAATTGTTCTCCGCGTATGTCGCGAGGTACACGACTACTAGGGTGAATAAATACCCCAACGTACCCTTCGGATGCCGTGAGTCCATTTGTGGACTTCACACGGCTAATCCATGCCTTGAGAGGATGAAATGCAGCCTGTGTCTCAAACACCATGACGCTCCCACTCAGGGTGCTTACAACAAGGTCCAGCTTGCCATTGCCAGTCATATCGTCGGCGAGAACCATCGTGGATGATTTCTCATTAATATCAATACCGTCCACACAGCCGGTGGTGCCGCTCACAATGTACAGGACCCCATCGTGTGAAGGGACGATAATATGAAGACCCTCTGTTTCTTGCTGCGACAACGGTTGTGTATTGTTGAGGTTAACAAGCAGTGGTGGTGCAAGGATAGGACCCTCCGTTGCGATGGGAAAGTGCGGCAGCAGCGCACCGTCGCGTCCTCGCACCGCGTAGAGCAATCCGGAGGTGGTGCCAAATGCCAGGTCAATGCTTCCATCTCCGTCCACGTCACCGTAAGTAATTTGCTTAGTGACGGCGCCAGAAAAGGTTTTGCTCCACAGCTGCTTTCCATTTGCTGTAAAGCATGCGACGTTGCCTTCTGTGTCACCGGCACACACGTCGATGAGACCATCCGCATTCACATCTTCCATTGAGGGCGAGGACGTTATTGAACTGCTCATCCACACCGGCCAGCCACTCAGCTGTTTGCCGTGCCCGTTGAAGCCAAAAATCGCCCCGGCAGTCGTTGTCACATAAATATCCTGCTGATAGTCCTCATCGGGGTTCGCAATGACAGGCGACGAGAGTGCGTAGGCGGGAATGGTGTCGTTTTTCTTCGATAGGTGTAGGACCTTCATCCACTTCATCTCTCCCGTCACAAGGTTCAAAACCATCAGCACGTCCGCCACGTAGTCGTTGATGTCGATATCAGACGGAAGGAGCTCTGCCTTTTCGCCTTCGTACGCCTTCATGTCAAAAAAATAACTGAGGTGTAGAACAATGTCAAGATCCCCGTCACCGTCGGCATCCACAATTACCGGTGTGGACATAATGTGGGGATCTACCGCCACCTCGTCCTCGGCAACAACCACCGTTGTCGGGTTGCGGATGTTGCGGAAATTAAAGGCATCCTTCTCGCCTTCGTAGTTCACGCTGCTCTTGTACAGCTCCGGGTGGTACAACATCTCCATCGACGCCTTGGCCTCCGCACTTAACCAGCCTTCAGCGCCGATGCCGTGCTGCTTTTCCATACTTTCCAACAGGGCCCCTTCATCATTGACATCCTCTTCGTCTTCGTCGAAGAAGAGGTCCATTTCTCTCTCTTCTTCTTCTGCTCTGGGCATTGTACCAACGTCGTGCCTTTCGTCGCCTTGTTCATTGTTTTCTTCTTCTTCTTCTTCCAAATCGACATCCGCAAGGTGACGACGCGGCATTGCCGTGGGTGGCCTCGATTCCCCCAACGCGGCAGCGGCATCTCCGTGATTCCCGTCGCCAGTCTTCTGACGCATTTTGGGAAAACGCGGCGTCATGTCCACCATTTGTCGTGCACGCAAGATGCGATCAAAATATTCCGCTGACGGTCGCACAGGTTGGAGTTTAAGATTTACAGCCTCCTCTCCTGTGAGATTTCTTTTCATCCAGTTCTTCTTGATGGGCAGCGCTGGCACTTGTATCGCCCCACGTGCTTTTCCATCATCACCAAACACCATCAGCTCGCCGGTGTACATGGCAACAAGCCACTCCGTCTTGCCGTCTCCATCCATGTCAACAGGAATGGGACTGCAGTATGACTTGAAGTTGGGATGCACAAACGGGAAGCCAATTTCATCTTCACCGTTTACACCGTCAAGAGCCTCGAAATACTGTGTGTACGTCGGCACAAGAATCTCCTTGTTTCCGTCGTGATTCAAGTCGACGATGCGTGGTGTGGCAAACACACTGCTGCCCACCCGTGCCGTCCACTCCAAATACACACCGGAGCGGCACGTGTTGGATTCGTTGCTGAGTGGGCCAGAAGACACGGTTTCTGGAGCCATCACCTCCTCCGGCAGCAACTTACGGAGTAAAGGCTTTTTAAACAGCGGCTCCGCCCATTTTACAGGATCAGCGCCCACCGCCACGGCCATCATGAGTACAAAAACGATGGTGGCTTTGATCGCCATTCCTGCAGCAGCGCAGCCACGTGAAGCAAAAACTTTAGTTCCTAGATGTGACATGCAATGTTTCATTTCCCAATAAAAAAATTCTTTCCTTTTTCTGTTTATTCCTCTCTTTCGCACACAATCCAAGACAATTAAACAAGACAGAGAGCACAGTAAGAAAAAAAATAGTTAAGTATAATTGCGTGCGCCCAACCTTACACCAAAGCCATTTGAAGGTTTCTCCGGGCACCCTTCAATCAACGACGGGAAAAGGAAACAGGAATTGACAAATCTTGATGGGCAGAAGGAGCGGCGGAACAAACGAAGAAGGCTCCACCTCGCGGGGATAGCGGGGGAGGGGTGTGGGCAGACTCACCGACCCTCTCACAGAAACACGAAGAGACAGCAGGAGCATTCAACACGCGGTAACTCTTCTCCCACTCCTGGCCTCGCAAAACTTTCTTCATAAAGCCTCACACGCAAATTTGCTTCTCACTTTTTCATTTATGACCGTGAAGGAAAACTCACTGCCGCCAAACTATGAATGAGAAAATGAAAATGTGGTACAGAGAAAAAGAGGTTACCGCAAAAAACAAAAAACAAGAACAAAAGAGAATGTGTAATATGCTCGACAGCAAAAGCGTGGTTGACGTTTTTGTTGTTCTCAACAAATTACCCATTCCCACTTCCTCACGACTGCTTTTGCTGCTGCACCCCCAATTTTTATTCTTATGCAACCCGCAATTCATTTATTTTAAACTTTAATGGTACGCTGTAACCGCACACCAAAACCACAAACAAAATTAAAAGTCTTTTCTTTTCTCACGGTTTCACAAATAAATCCGATGGCACGCACGCCGTACGGCAGCACGCGCCCCTACACCTCATGGCGTTACAACTGTGCCCCAGCAAGACGCGGCTGTTGCTGGCGCTGGTTGAATACCGTCAGCCCCGTGCCAACAGCAACAATCCCGTGAGGGAAACATTGCTGGCTCCTGGCTTCACTGACAATACGGGGCAATCGACCCTGACGCCACGCTGCGGTGGCTGGCATTGCCAGGGTCAACGTTAGTAGAGCTGTGTTTCAAATGGGGGCGGCTGCACCTCATGCTGTTTTTATTCTTCCCGTTTCTCGTGAGTGTCATCTCTCCCACTAGATCTCCGCCTCGCCCGTCGTTGCTGTGGTGGTGTAGCTGTTACTCCTGTGCTTTGGTGTGAACCGGAACTTTTCGCCAGCCGGACCGAGCAGCATCTCACTGATGCGAACCCAATCGTTCACATTGTCGCTTGCCATTAGCGTCTCCAATTCGTCTCGGCCCTCGTAATGAGGCGGTCTCTCATTGATGCGCTGCGGTGGGCATTCAAGCAGCCCAAGAGGGACGTAACGACACAAGAATGAGAGCCACTCGCAGAGAAAACGACGTGTTGTAAGAACCCCGCGTTCGTCTGATCCCCAATGCGACAAGCCATAGTTACAGAAGCTTCGCAGCATTTCAAAACGCTCTTGACTGCTGATGTCTCTCGGCTGCTCTTGCTTTATTTCCTCAAAGATCCATGGCTTAATGAGCGCCCCCCGTCCAATCATGTATGAGCTGACATGCGGATAGCGTTCGCGGTGGTCAATGATATCCTCATAAGAGAAGATGTCACCATTGCCAATAACAGGCAAAGAGGTCCGTGCGGCACAGCTGTCAATGTATTCCCAGTTTGCTAGCTTTGTGTAGCGCTGCGCACGAAAACGACCATGAATGGTAACCGCGTCTGCACCCCATCCCTCATAATCGCCAATTTTCTCGTGCAGAGAAGCACTGCTGTTTGCGCCTGCTCCTATACGACATTTGATACTGACAGGTTTTGACTGGTGTTGCACCAGCGAGCTCACAATATCCCGCAGGCGGTTGTCTCTCCGTTCCCAAAGACCACAACCACAACCAGCAGACATGATCATCTGGACTGGACAGCCGCAGTTGATATCAATAAAATCATACGAATAACCCGAAGCTTCGATGGCCTTTGCCCACGTCTGGGCGCTCTGCGGCTGTGAAACGGCAATCTGCAAACCAAAAACGTCTTCCGACTCATGACGTCGCAGCAGCGACCACTCACCTTTTTGTAGGCGGTTGAGATTGTGCACAAGGGACATCGAGCTCACCGTGATATCTGCCCCATAGCTTTTACAGACGCGACGAAACGGGAGGTTCCCAACGGTGGTGAGGGGCGCCAGCACAAGTTTATTTTTAAATAGCGCTCGACGCCGGGCAGCATTTTCACGCACGTTTTCTTCGCTTTGTTTCGTTCTTGCAAGCTCACTGTTTCTCGTGGCATCCCTCTCATCCTCCTCGTTCTTCTGCAATACAATCTCATCGGCGTGGCCGTCAATGGAGTTGGCAGCAGCAGCGTCTTCTTCATTCAGTGGTGCCCCATCAACAGTCGCCTGCGGAGTGCTTATCTCCTTTTCCTGTCTCCCTCCATCGCGACTGCGCTTTGCCGCTGCGTTACCCTGCCGCACCACCGCCTTAATACGCTGCAGGGTTTCGCCGTAAAAGAAGTTTGACTCCCCCTCAAATTGTGGGCGCTGAGTCCCCTCCACGAAGCAGGAATGCTGCCGCTCCATCCCTTTATTCATTCCTCGAGTGCGTCCCTCCGCATCAAGCGTGACGCGTATCGGCGCAGGACGAAGATACTCCGCCTTCACGCGACACACTCCGGGCGGAGCAGAGCCGCCAGCGCTGAGCTCGCTCATACACGCCACCTTCACACGCACTTTTATTCTCCTTTAGTTTGTCTCCTTTATGTACAGCGGCCTCCTTTTCGTGTTATAGTTTTCTTCTTCGTCGAAGAAGAAAGAACTTCACTTCAAACACAATATATATATAAATCAGAGAAGCAACCAACAATTTTCTTCTTCCAACGTTCCAGGTGGAGCACAAAAATAAACAAATCGCCTGCGTACTAAAATTTAAAAGATCAAATAGAACAACAACAACAAAAATTCGCAACCTTTTTCCTGAGACGTGTGACGACTCCTCCAATTAAATGCTTCTCTGGAAAGCTCTCAAGAATGGCGTCTCCGCGAAGATGCCTAGCGGCCACGCAGATGAAAAAGGTGGAATCCCACTTGGAAAACGCCGATCCACCAAAATTAAAACAAAAACAAACACACACACAAAGAAAAACAAAACAATTCCCGTTTCTAATAAACTTGTGCCTCCTTTGTACAATTCACAGTCAGGGGGTATTAGAATGGGAATGTAGAAACGACAGAGAGCCCTTCTATAATGCAAGAGGACTATTCTGAAAACGACAGTAAAAAAAAAAAGCCGCTTATTATTTCTGTTGGCAAAGATTTGTTTCACATCCTTAAACATGGATGGGGGTTGAAGGCAGAATGAAAAAGAAAAAAAAAGAAAGAAAGCGGGAATCCAACGCATATATATTATATATACTGACACGCTAATCTGGGAGGTCAGGAAGGCATGCCATATTCTTGAAAAAATAAAAGGTCCCGTTTCCAAGGTAAAAAAAATATAACCAAACAAACATTCAAAATAAGAGATTTGACTCGCGGATGCATTGTTCTGAGGGCTATTCCCGTTACAACACTAATGTGTATCTGAAAGCAAAGCAATCAATTGCTCTTCTGTAAAAATGTTTCCCCTTTGCTCTTTCGCTGAAACACAGTCCGTCTTTTTTTTCCTTTCAGTTTTTAGAACTTGATGTGGACCTTTGGTATCGCTTAGGAAAGCCGGACCCTTATCCGGTTTCTCGGACATTTGTATTTATTGTGTCCTGGAATCAACCATATCACATAAAAAAAAAAAAAAAAAAAGAAAGCGGGCAAACATTATTTAGCTAGTAGTAATACAACGACAAGCAAGGGAGACTCATAGTCAATTAAATAAGAAAAACACGCTTAATATTCAAAAATAAAATAGACATGACCAATTATATTTTATTATGTTTTTATTTCTTTTCCCTCGCACGAATTCCATTCCCAAAATTGTTACTAAAGACAATATTCGTCTAGGCTGCTGGCCGGATTCTGAAACTTTCTATATAAATATAAAATGGGACGGGAAACAAAGGGTAATGAAGAGGCAGTGGGCTCGTCATATCCTTGATGTAAGCTTTAAGTACATATATCTGGATGACCCATATCGCGATATTTTGCATTTTGTTAGGGTTAGAAATATCTATTACTTAAACGGTGGTGGAATTTAGGATCCTCGAGTAAAAAAAGTCTGCTGCGAGGTGGGAATCAAAAAAGAGCAGACAAAAGAATATAAGAAAAATCAGTTTTACCGTTATCGGATTCTTGATTGTTTCCATCGCTGTATCCAAAAAAATTATAAAATAGAAAAACATTAAAAAAAAATACTACATTCTTTTTATCGGGACATATGTCAATTTAGGTATCCAGCCCACTAGCAAGCATTTTTTTCACAAACTCTTCAAAACAAAAAGAAACAAACAAACAAATCCATCCATTAAATGAATTTCCCCCCACAATTCAGTTGACGTCACATAAAATCATCTCAACATTTTTACATCAATACCAGTCATTTTTTTTCATCTTCATTACCCAATTCTACATCGTTTGCCAGCTCTGATAGGTCCATACCAATATTTGAAGGGCCAAATTTAAGAGGGATAATGTCGCAGAGTTTTACTAATTTTACACGCTCCTTGTCAAGGGTAACCAATACGACGAGAAAATCCTCGTAGTTGTTGGAGAGATCGGCAACTTCAACAAGCGACTGACGACAAAACCCACACGGTGGTGTGACTGTGTCAGGAGGAGGTAAATTCATAACATCCGGGACTTTACTACATCCATATACAGCAACTGCAGTTGCAGTACGCCGTCCCTCGGAATTGCCCTTCACAATGGCACAAACCTCAGCACAACAACCTTTCAAGGTGCAATTTTCATAGTTGCATCCTGCAGTAATTTTGAGATCCTTGTGAAGAAGAGCGGCCCCCACGGCAAATTTTGAGTATGGACAGTAAGCGTTGTGGTGAGCATTTATAGCGCAACGAGCTAGGCGCTGCAACTCCACCGGTATTTGGGCAAGAGGTGTTAGGGTGTTCAGCGTTAGTCCCACCGGTAACATTATGGTAGTTTCAAGTAATAAAGGCTTTCAGGTACAAATCCAAACTATAGAAAGAAAAAACAGACGCAATTAACAGTAATAAACAAAAGGAAAAAAAACAAAACAAAAAAACAAGACGTCTACAAATTCCGAAAGCATTTGAATATTTATTTATTTTGTCTTAAAAATAATAAAAGCAACATAAAACAAGAATAGCAAAGACACTTCGTATATTCTCGGCACTCATTCAATATTATTGTTAATATAAAGCACCATCTGAAGGCTTTAACCATAAACGTCTTGGCTTACACCAGCGCGCCCCACAGAAAAATATAAGTAATTCTTCTACTACTTTAGCCGAGACACACAAAAACGATAAGAGTTTCAGTTTCGTGGGCGTACAAATCACAGGCTACAGGGATGGATCAAAAGCTGTTTCTACATCCATTTCTCTGACAATTGTGTCCTCTTTTCCTCACAAAAGTTAAATACTCAACTCCTCTGGCATCGTGGGTGCTAAGTATTTTGTCAAGATCCAAGAAGTACAGCCCATTAAGTTCTCCAACAATTATGCCCTGATATATTTCTTCTAAGGTTTTGATGCCAAAAACATGGTCAGGTGAATTCGCGGCATTTTAGTAATTCCCTCCTTTCATCCTTTCTTCAATCCTAGAGGGAAGCAGACGGTCAGTTAGTGGCACCAGTGAAATACTAATTAAATTTAGCTCTGGAATTGGTGGAGATGGATTTTTATAAACAACACGATAAAAGCAGCCTCTACTACCAACATCCCCAGCAAACCGTTCCTCACTTTTTAAAGAACCAAAAAAAGCCACGCACAATTGTTCCTCTGCAGCTTCCAATAATTCTGAGTAAAAAAAAGAAATGCACCAGATTCATTCATAATTGGTACGTTTGGTATATATAGGAAAAGTAATTGGTAACAAAAAAACCATTGTGTCAATTTTACCCAATAACTTCAGTCCCCAACGGGAAAAATACTATAGGGTGACATGACCATAGAGATCCTGATGTTTTTATAAAAAAAAACTCCTTTTTCTTTTGTATCTTGCCGAAAATTTTAAAACTCCAAGTGGGATTCATACCAACAGCCCAAATCCGCTCAAACCCTCAATGCATCTTTCAAAACATTCCAACACCGTCTCAGCTGGAATGGCGGCAAAAACCCAATTAATAAACTACTTTTTTGTCACTTTCAAAACAACAATGGTGATAATACCAATCAATATAAGAACTGAAAATAAAATTATAATTCTGTCGGTCATCATGCGTCGAATAAACGCCGTAAGCTCTTTCTTTGCACGATTCACATCCGAGTCCAATTCATTCAAATTCTCGTTAACCCGTTGTATTTGTTCCGTCTGGCTACGAAGCTTCGCTGCAGCATCTATGCCGACTGTTTCTGTATCATTCAAAAGTCTTTCTGTCATTGCTAATGAACCCAATGTAGAGGTTTGAATAGTATTAACACGTCGTGCCACTGCTCGTGCTTCGTCTTTTCCGTCATTACTTGGTGAGTTTGAGGACAAAACAGAGTTTTCCCGGGCTGCGCTAAAAGGCGTTTCTTCTACTTTTTTCGACTGCAAATCCATTTTCAACTGGTTAATTCTAAGCAGATGTATTTGCCCCCGCTTTTCATAGACTTCTTGCTCATTACCCTCCAGCAGGCGCACTTCCACTTTAAATTGGTGGTGCGTTTTGTGCAATCGCTTCATAATATCTTGAGCTTTGTTATATTTCTCAAGCCTTTGATCAAGATTGGTGGCTGAATCCAGTGCTCGAAGAAGTGAGCTTATTTGTTCTTCAAGCCCCTTCAGCTCCTCATCATACATAGCAACATCCGACATGGTGGATCTAAATAAATATATGGATTCCTTATGAAAAGAAACACGTAAATAGTTCCACTCCAATAAAAGGATGAAAACAAAAGCGAGTGAGTAAAATAACAATAACAACAGCAACAAGAAACAGAAACAAAAACGGCGTGGGCAACACGTGCGTTTACAAAAATGAGGCGACACCCGCCCACCCGCCCTCATATATATACGCGCGCGCGTTCGCCTTTGCTCGTGCGTTCCCGAATGGTTTGGGAGCCCGCGCGCGCTGTGGGGGTGCGCGGCCCCGCGGTTCGCGGCGTTGTGTCCCGCCTCGGCGGGAGCGGCAGGGGCGGGTCGCTTCCTTCTCTCGCGGCGCGGGCGGCGTTCTCCGCGGTTTCCCTCTCCGGATTCATTTGGCTGTTGTCGTCCTTTTTTTCCTCCTCGCCCTCTCCGCAAGAAAGGGAAAAAACAGTAGCAGCGGCAAAGAATAGTAGGACATCGCCCCTGATTTCCGAGTGGGTTCTGCGACTCGCGCGGGTTTTCGCCAGCCTTTTCCTTTCTTTGGCGCCGTCTTCCCCGGGAGGGCCGCCAATGGGGTCTTGGCGTTCCGACGCGTGTGGTGCCAAGAGGCCCGCCGCGCTCAAATGTGAATGGCGCGCTTTCCGTTCCGCAGAGGTGCCTTCGCTTGGCCGGATCGGGGCGAGTTCACAACTTCATTCCGAGGCCTCAATCATCTCGGAACGGCGTTCGCCTCTCGTTGCGGGCCGGAAGGGTAGCTTGAAGCGCGCATTTTCCCGGGCAACTCAAACTGACGAGGATGATTTTGTGCTTTCCGAGGTTTTTAGCGTGGTCATGGCGACGGAATTGGGGTCTTCCACGGCCGATTGCTTGGATTGGGCGATTCGGATGAATAGAATGACGTTATCGCGAATTCAGAGGGCGGAAAGGCTGAGTGACTTTCCCTTATCGTCCGGTTGTGGTGGGCACGATGCTAATTGCGCCTTGCAATCTAGCGCAAATTTTCCATTAGAAACCATTTTGCGGATAGCACATTTTCAAAACAAAAAACATCAATTGTTATCCGTTTGCTTCCTTGGGCAGAAAGCCAATAGTCTTTTTTAGAGAAATTACAAAAGATTGAGAATACAAAAGGGATATGTATTTTTGTTTATTTTTCTTTTGGGATGATCCCTGGGCTGCGTATATTCCCATTTTCTTTATTGGACTCTCTGTTTGTGGTGCTTTCAGGGAATGTACCGTATATTTGGTTGTTGGAAGTATTTTGGCAGTGGGAGGAAACAAGGACAACGAAAAAAGGAAACGAGAGAGAGGAAAAAAAGAAGACTGGACGTCTGAGTCTGTGGATGACGAAATCATTGAAATCTAAATGAAATATCCTGCTTGAAAGGATGATTATTTCTAATTGCTAATTTTTCCGATCATCTTTGCAGTTATAGCACGCCGAAGTTGGGGAAGTCGGTAGTTGTGCCTTTTGACCATTTTATGGATGGCGAAATTGGAATTTACTTAATTTTGCAACATATTGCACATGGTCTTTCGGGGGAATAAATGCATATATGAAGAACGGCTATTTTTCACATTTCTCTCCACTTTTTAGTTTGTTTTTTTTCTTTGTACAAGATGGTCATGTCTCTTGTTTTTGTTTTCTTGTATTTTTGAAATGGCGACGGCAAAGGCGAGTGAAATAGAAAAGAGTTTTTTTCTGTGAAAGTAATTATAACTTTTTATTCATGTAAAACAAAAATATGTATTTTGTTCAAATGATGTCTCAAACACATTGGGGGGTTTCCTGCGCAAAAGCTAATTTAATAAGGTGTAGTAGACGGATTTATACTTTTATTACTTCAAGGAAAAATATCAGTATGGCTTTATGAGAGTTCAATTTATAATAATAATAATAATAATAATAATAATAATAATAATAATAATAATAATAATAATAATAATAATAATTCTTTTTTTTTTTTGGACTTTACATATATATATATATATATATATATATATATTAGAAATTTGTTTTTTTTTTTTTTTGGCTATATTTGAGTTTTTTTCCTTTTTTTATTCCCGATTTTCTGGTGCTTTTTTAGTCATTATATATATATATTATTATTATTATTTAAAGTGCACACAGGAAAAAATGTCTCTGGAAATTAATCGCCAGTTTTTGATGGGTGATGGCTCGAAAGTAACTGAACCAGTGATACCTTATATTTCTATAGATACAACGAAAATTCTAGAGGCACACAAAAAACCTTATTTAACCAAAGCAGAGCATTTGAAATTTACTGGTGAGATTAGTTGTTTATGCACAGTGGGTTCCACCATATGGGTGGGTGAAGTGTCAGGGAAGGTAAGTGTAGTGGAAGTAGATACCGGAAAGTTTCTTAATATCGTATTAGATCACAGAGGTGCGGCTGTAATCGTGATGCGTACAGCCCGAGGTTATGTTTGGGCCGGGTTTGCGGACGGCTATTTGCGTGTTTTTAATTCATTAACCATAGAACTGTTATTTGAAAAAAAATTTCATAAGGATTGTATCACCGACATTGCCTTATCTCAAAATTGTGACACGGCGTATTCCTCTTCGCTAGACTCGTATGTGTGTTATTGGAACACATCTTTTTTTGCAATTGAAAGCCCTCGAGTGTTGGGTGATTGCAGAGGTGCTGTGCGTTCATTGGTTCTTTTTCATGATCTTTTGTTTTCTGGTGGTGATGATTCAAAAATCATTGAGTGGAATACAGTTTCAAAGGAACGGAAGCATGTTTTGGCTGCCCATTCTACACCTATTCTTGTCTTAACCATTTGCAATAATTTTTTGTGGAGCGGGTCGGAAGATGGGGTTGTGTGCATATGGAGTTTATCCGACTTGGATGGTGGATCACCAGAGTGCATTCATATGATCACAAATCCTCATGAAGGCCCTATAACAATTTTGAAGACTGTGGGATTAAAGGTTTGGTCTGTATCAATGGGTCAGGTTTACATTTGGAATTCTTCTTCTTTTGAATTAGAGGTGCATTGTCGATTAAGCAAAGAGCACCATGCCTTTTTAAATGTAATGGAGACTGTATCGCAGGCGTTTTGTAGCAAGACATGGATTGCTTATAAAAACACTGGAGATATTACTATTGTTCAATCTGATGACCTTTTACCTTTGCCGCTGCAAAATCTGTGTTTTTGGGGCGATGTGAAAGATACTAAAGATAAGGATCAGTTTATTGACCAGCTTCTCGAGTCTCAAAAATCATTAACTTCTGAACTTTTAGTCTTACGTGCGAAACTTGCAACATTAACGCCTCAACAATGTCAAAAAGAGGCTACTGACAGGTTTGAGCTGGCGAAAAGTGACGGAACAGAAAAAGCAACTTTGTTAAATGCCGTTCCGAAATCTTTTTTTTTTGATTCTAATGAAATTATGGATAATATGACCAATTTGACCTCGTTGAGGTCAAATAAAGACGATCATGGTTTATCCAATATTCCTTTTTCTATTGAAGGAACAAATTATTCAAATTTCGCATCTCATATGCCTCGATACGCTATGGTTGATACTCATGCGTTGCTTGAAAGGCTGATTTACTTCCGTGAACAGGTCGGGGAAATTATTGGCTCAAGTGAATTTTCGTATGAAAATAACTGTTTGTATTTAACTGATGAAAAGGGCCGACCACCCATTCCGATTGGCTTTATTACCCTTTCTGAGCTTACGGAGAAGGAGCGTATTACATTAATGAATATATGTGGAGGATCACGTCCGCCGTTTTTGATTCCGGCCCTAACTCCCACTAATCAGGCGGAAATTTGTCAATTTATTAGGGGTATTACGTCTAGATTGCGTGGATATCGCTCTATACCGTCTTTGGCTTCATCGGAAAAACGAATATTAATAAATGATTCTAGTAACAGTGTCCATGCACTGGGCAAACCAACAAAGTGTCTTTCTTTTTTTGAGTCAGAGCCGGATGGCGTTGGTTTTCCGCCACTATCATTTTATCTAAATAAAATTATTTGTGAAGTAATGGTGGGGGCACGGCGAATTTCTCAAAACTACAACTCGCGATTGTCAAATAAAAGGGTGGACTCTATGGGAAAGGCGTTTCAGGGCTTGAAACAAAGAAGAGATGCAGGGCAGAAGCAATCATCACTATCATATGGGATAAAGGAAACCGAAAGCAATGAAGGTTTAGCTTTTTTTTCTCCCGATGTGGATGTCTTGTCTTTAAAAGAGCACTTTTTGCCATTGAATGATGGACCGCAGTCTAAGGGGAGCGATGATGATAGAAGAAACGCGACTTTAATGCAGCGAATAACTTTTCTAAAACGCCAATTGGTAGGGTGCGTTACCTCACATTCATCCAAACAGGTTAAGACCTGTGCTAGGAATCTTCCACCCTTAACCTACACCGATGAATTTTCTGATATGGAAAGCGAAATGGAAGAGCTTAGTGCGATTTCTTTTGGCCTTATAAGACGATTGTGTCGGCTTGTGGAGAAATTAGAGACCGAGATGCAAGAACAGAAGGTATTGAAGAGCATTTTTGGAGCTGTTGATGATAGTTGTAGGAAGAACCACACAGATGACACCCGTCAACAGTTTCCAGGTCTACTCTCCTTATTCAACAGGATGCAAGAGAGCAACCTTGTTGCTCACGAATTTGTTATTCAGCATCTCTTGGAAGTGGGTGGAAAAATTGCACTCCAATACGGGTGCCTTATGGAAACAATGTTGCAGCGTCAAAATCCCTCTGCGTATTCCTCAATTTCCTGGGGATATGAATCAGGGCGAAGCAATGTCCAATCTTCTTCCTTATTGGACTCCTTGAATGAGTATAGTATACTCGTTGAAAAGGTTCACGCGGTGGAGGCAGTGTTTTTTGCGGACCGGACATAAATTGACGTGAAGTAAAGGGCCCATGAATACATGCGCAAAGGAGGCAGCAAAAATAAGAAAAAAGTAAAATGAGTAACGTATTTGTAGTTAGAATGGTTCCCAATTTATTTATTTTTATTTTTTTTTTAAATTTTTTCTGCTGTTTTGGCGCTTATATTTCTTTCCAATTTTGTTTTTTTTTGCGAATAACAACAACAACGACAAAAACAACAATAACCGAAAATATATTCTTTCCTTTTTAGTTTCTTTTTCCTTGGTTTTTTTTGAGCATTTTTAGCCGCATAATTATATTTGTGCAGCCGGGTTTTTGTTTTCCGAAGGATTTATTTATACGTGCTGACATACAATATAAATATATATTATATGAGCAGAGGGATGGCACAAGCAGTTTACGCCACGCTTCTTCTAATTTGTCTTCTTGCTGCACATTCTGCAGCGGGCATATTTATCGTGGACTCCCGCCCAAGCGGCGATTACTGCGGAGGTTACATGAGCCTTGTGAATGGACGCATCACTGTCCATCCGACTACCAGTGAATTTGATATTTCGTTGGATGTCTTTGGCGAGAAATATCTCTGCAAGGAAGAGAAATACTCGTACAACGAGACAACCGGCCAGATGTTTCTGGATGGCGTGAATGACCCCGATGACTGCCTTGGCACTATTTTGAGAGACAACGGGCTGAAACTCAGTGTGACTTACCTCCAGGGTGAAGACGCAATTTTACTGGACTTTGATGTTGTCACTGTCAAACTCTCACGGTGCTCGTGAGCGCCACGCAGCGTGACGAGACCACCGTGGTTAAAAGGGAAGGTGAACCATGAGTTATTGTGGGACACGTAGGGGAACAACCCCAGCGAGAAGAGAAAAATGTCTGAGTGTCAGGAACCAAAGCATGAATAGCAAAATGCGGGCAGTGAAAGATCAGTGGGATTCAGTTGTACTCTGTTTTACAGGGTTTTGGTACGTCAAGAAGGCAGAAGAAACGAAGGAATTTGAGATAATAATTGAGAGGAAAAAGAAAGAAAAAGAAAGAAGATAAAAAATAAAATAATCCAAAAAGAGAAGTAAAAAAGCAAAACAAAACAAAACAAAAACAAAAAACAAATGCTCCTGATATTTTAGCAACGCTTTTTCCTTTTTCCTTTCATTCATTTGTGCCCTGGTTGCTTCTTTTTCCCCCTTTTTTTGTGAAGGCCTACTGCATTATGGAACGACGCATTATGGAATGAAGTTTGAACTGCAATATATCTCTACAGTATTTGGATTTTTTTTTCTTTTGTAGTCGTTTTTATTCCGTTTTTTTTTTTTTTACTGCTTGTGAGTAACCGCGAAGAAGAGAGAAATTGAGAGGGATGCAGAAAGAGGCAAAGCCAATTTCATTATATTGCTGTGGCTTTTTCCTTCGCCCAAAGACACACATGCACAAATACACAGTTTCTTTTTTTTTTCTCCTGTTTTAAATGCCTGTTGTTTGATTACTTTTGGCGAACTGCATTTCTTTTTCTTTCTGTCTTTTGCCCCTCCATGGCACTCGGAAAGAAGAACTGCAAAAGAACGAATAGAGGGTTCGGTATCCGTGAGTAGGGCAGTAGAGATTTGTTTTGGATGTCTGCTGCGGTTCCCCTGGCTGCGAGGATTGCCAAGAACCGCCAGCTTAAGTTGCTTGCCGCTCAAAGTCGTCATTTGGCCGCTCGTTTTAGTGATATCTTTGGTGATGCTTCTGTTCGAACGACCCGTCTTAATGACCGACATTTCGAAAGTACTGTTTTTTATTCTTTTAGTGGTTTATGCACTCTTCGTTTGGCTTCAGAGATCGCGGAGAGTTTATCGGAGGCAGTGGAGCGTGTACGTGGGGCTGCACTGGCTTTGTTTTATTCCAAAGCAGACCTACGTCACATGTTGCAGGCAGTGGACTCGGATGTGTTTGCAGAGCTCAACGCAACACTTGATAGCATGGACGCCAAGGCGGTCATTCATCTGGCGCGTTCAAAAAAAGAAATGTTGGACGCTACGGCGTCGCAGTTTATGGTGACAGTGACCGCCCAACTTCCGCTGAAAGATGAGGAGATCACTGAGGTTGGTGAGAGCGGGGGCAAGGAATACAACATCATGACCGATATTGCCATTTGCCGTAGTACTGGACAGTGCCCGCGAGATGCGATCAAAAGGGGGTTTGCATTGTCACTGGCCGAGCTTGACGAGTATGCTGTGGAGGAGCAGCGAAGTAGGGGAGAGGAGGCATGGTGCTACTTACAAAGTGTCCAACGCGACGAACTGCAGCGTGACTGGGAGTCGGTGGCTCTGTCAGTATTTCTTTCACGTTCGTTAGGTGATGGGAATTTAGATACAATAGAATGGCTTCCGCCTCGTGAAGAGACGGACACAGTGCGAGTCGCGTGTTTTCCAAGGAAGGAATCACGGTCGCTTACGCTCACCATCCGGGATGCTTCGGGTAACGAGACCCTTTTGACGTTACCACTTCATTCTCCGCCGCTGGCGTTTCAACGTGTTCTGGTAGGAGATGATGATGGCTCTGCGCGAATAGTTCACACATCAGCGCTTGCGTGGCCGGAGAAATGGATTGCAAGTTCAGCCCTCATGCAGCTTTGTACCATCTTGAACGCAGGCGTCCGTGCCCCGGAAACAATTTCATGCGGCACGGCTGGTGTCGCATTGACCTCACAGGAGATATCTTTTCTGTCCGTCCGGTCCTTTGCAGAGGCACACGGCACTCTACCTGTCACTGCCGTGCCCTACTCTATCGAACGGTGCCTATTCATGGTGAACAATCGTGTGGCCTTGTGCTTTGCAAAAAAATGTGGACGAGAGTATTTTGGTGGGAGCAGCATGCCACTTATTTGCCTGGGTGTTGTCTCCAATGAAGCGAAAAAGTTGGGGCAGGGGATCCACCTGCAGCTGGAGGTGAAGCCATCGGAGGGTGGGGCGGAATGTCAGAAATACCGAAATTTTGTAACCACTCTTTTGCGTAGGGCGAAAAAGGAGGCACTGCGAGGGAGGCATGAAACGAAGCTGCAGAAAGTTACAGCCATTACAGCCGGTTTACTGGGGCATTTATGGAATCTTTTTTTCGTCATTGCTGGGCTGGCAGAGAAGGAGGGTATGAATCCCCTGCGGGATATTTCTGTGTGGTCCCCAACTGAAATTCTTTTTAGTGGCAATCAGCAGAAAAAGCAGCAAGAGTTGTCGAGCCTTCTTTGCCAACTCTTTGCCGTGGACGCGCAGGTTGTGAAGAAGCCATCATGGGGAGGGAGCTTCCCCAACATATTGCATCTCTCATCGTCATCGCTTGGGGTTCAAGCGCTGCCGGTGTGTCACACCCTTGAGACCCCGGAGATGACCCTCAAACGCTTATTGGACGATGCCTCGCCAAGCATGGCGGAGGTGGTTGAAATTGCGAGCAAGACCGACCCACGGAGGACGGTGGAGGTCGCGGCACAGCAACGGGAGATTGAGCAGTCTTCCTACTACTGTCCCGATATTCTTCTTATGATTCAAGAGATGCGGCTGGAGCTTCACATGCCCCAGCGGTCGTTTCCAACTCTGGAGTTTTTTCAGAAGGCCGTACACGACGTTCCGCAGCGGGTTCAGGAAATTGCGATGGGCACTTATGGTGATGTGCCCGTCTACACCCGTGTTGTGGCGCACTGGGGACCCAACCTGCGTGTGGAGGTGGAAAGTGACATGATGGGGCTAACGGACAATTATGGTGTCTACCGTTTTGACTCGCCACATCATAATCACTGCGGGCCTTTAGGGCTTCTTTTGTCAGTTGTCTATACCATGTACGAGCGTGTCTTTCCCCATCGCAGGACGGTCCCACTCATTGGTCTCAACTCCCCCAACAGACGTCGTTCAATTGACTTTTTGCTCTATTCGTGGTTTATGGCTTCCCCACAGATCCGATGTTTTGAGATTAGTACCCGTGCCGCACGATTGGCGGCAGCTACAACTGCCATGGCAAAAAAAAGCTCAGATGTTGCGGAGATGACGTTGTCGCATTCAGTTGGAAACTACATCATACGCGCAATGCTTTTCTACGATTTTTGTGGCCAGCGTGTGCTATTTGCTGAGACTCATGCACCCACTCTCTGGGAGGCTGTGAGGCGTGTTAACGAGCTGGCGGTGTCACTCAACATTCCGAAACAAGACTTTTTCCCGACACGAGCAACAACACGGCGTGATTCTCGCAGTTTTTATACCCCACCTGACGGCTGCGATTCGGAAGTTGCATTTGTGTTAAGGGCGTTGATGAGTGCGACTCGTTCCCAACTCCGTGTGTTTTTTGTGCGCACAAACGACTCTACAGCATTGTGGATAGAGGGAATGATTGAGTTGCAGGTTCCAATTCGGCAGATTCGCTGTGCTGTCTCCGTGACAAGAACAAGGGGTGTAGTCCCGGCACTTGTGTTAGCTTGCCGCGAGGCGTTACGGTGCGCCAGTGATGAGGAAGAAGCTGTGAGATTGCTGCGGTCTGCTCATGACGCTGGTCCCCTCATTCCGCGCGACAACTTTCCACGCTTTTCTTCTCGCTTTTACACCCCTGTCAACCTCTTGGGTGAGGTGTTGCAAGGTGTGGCCGGTAAGTACCACTGCACGTACACGATTGACTCAAAAACGCGTGAGGTGGTTTGCCTGCTGCACGTGCCCGCAATGGCGGGGTATGGCAATGCCGCGCGTGACAGTGTGCCCTTTCCACTTGGTATAGGCCGGGGTCGAAGCAAAAAGGTTGCATGGGCCGCAGCAGCTTCACAGGCTTTGCAGGCAAACTTTCCAGATGTCTTACCGCAGGTGGAGCGGCACAAGAAGCTTTGCGAACTTTTACACCGTCCCGATTATTTATTGCTGTTGGACTGCCCTGAGGGGTTCAAAATTGAAGTGGTGCCGGACAGGGAAAAGGAGAGTGGAGGTGGATATAAGTGCACTGTTATTTCTCGTCAACCATCAAATGTGAGTGACGTGAATACTACGGCAGAGGTTTCAGATGTGGAACATCCGAAAATTCTTTTTGAATATTCGGCGGATAGAAGTGTGGATGCGTACCTTGCTGCCGCTGACGCCTTGTTGGATCGATTGCAGCAACAGAGACAGGAACGCACTGCTGCTCAGATGGGTGATAGTGTCTTTCATTTATGGGACTTCACCTCTAATTACGGCAAGAGTGTGTGGCACGCTTGCTGCGGCGCATTGGGCGTCGCGTTTGGGGGTAAAGTTTCCTTGCGTTTTGAGGGCGGACGTGAGGATGCGTCTGTTTGGGAAAGCGAGGTGCCGATGCGGGTGCAACTCGTGGTACGTACATGGAGTCCCGCTGACGAGCGCGTCATCGAGACGCCGCTTCATATGCTGAACGAACGGCGCATAGTAGGCTATGGTTCTCTCACCGGGCTGTATGAGAAGGGTAAGCCCTCGGCGGAGCAGTTAATTTTTGCTTCGACCCACCTTCTGGCGGAGGCCATTATTAGTTATACGGACGAGCAAACCAGAAAGTGTCTTCAGCGACTCCTAAATCTTTTTCAGCAACTGAAAGAGGGGGAACAATCCTGTTCGCGCCTCAACGCGAAGCGCCGTGTGGAGTCATACATGGAATTGACGCTCGGTTGTCAGTGCCGCGTGGTTGTCCGCCAGGTGGCCTGCGGTATGGTGACAGCAGAATTGGGTGCTTGGCTACCAGGCCACTTTCGAGAGTCACGCGTCCCTGTTGTACTCTCTGCTTGCACTGAGAATACGACAGGGAAGGCGTTATCGGGTCTTGAAGAAAGCGTGCGGCAGGTTGTGGAGTCCCTTTGGGCTATCGTGCGACGGTCTTGTGCCTGCTGATTGATGTGGATTTATCCGTCTGCGTGTTCTCTCTTGCTGATCCCGTTGCTGGGGGCGTGGGAGGCTCCACCCAGCATTAAAAATGGAAGCGCTTTACATATTTATTTATATATTTTTCTCCTTTTTTTCCCCTTTACGGCGTATTAATTAATTATTTTTTTTTGATTTCACTTGCTTGTCGAACACTAATTTTTTTTTTTTTAATTTCTTTGCTCTTTTCATCTTTTTATTTTTTATTTGCACCTGGCCGTCACATTTTGGGATGCGAGGGACAGGGTGGACGACGTCATCAACCGCGACGCCCAATGAACAAAACGGATGCCACGAACGGCTGCTCCGTATTCAGAGTGTTGTTTGCCCCGGTTAATGGCAGTGCCCGACAGCGACGGCGGTGGTTGTGCGGAAGAATGTACGTTGGGTTTGACAGGACAACGTTGGTGGATGAGGAAAGCCACAAGACGGTCTGCGTCGTGTCGGGAACGGGAATTCGTTCAAACGCGGTGTACGCAATGATGCGGGCGGCGAGCAACGGGGCAGCGTGGGAGGTGGGAACGGAGCTCTCATTGAAGAGGTACGCCGTGCAGATTGAGGAGGCGATGCACCTCCACCTTCTGCCGTATGCAACATTCGACGGCGGTGGCAAGAGGGAAGGAGGGGACGAGGAAGAGGAGGCGGCCGTACGATGTTGGAGTGACGATGATGATTATGACAGGACGGCAGGAATATCAAGAATGGCTGTAGGCGCAGCTGAGGTATTGACGCCATGCCATGTCAACCAGGCTTCTCCAGTCAGTACTGTAACCATTGCTGCTTCTGCTTGCACTGTAACGACTGAAAACGTGCATGGGAATTTTTTGCGCCAAAGGCGTTTGTCTCACGAACTTCTCCGGGAGCTGGAGAACGCGTATCCGCACTTTTTTGCGTGATTACTTTCATTTATTTTTTATTATTTTGCTTTATTATTATTATTATTATTATTATTGTTATTGTTATTGGTTCCATTTTTTTTTTATTTTTTATTTTTTGGGGAGGGGGGGGGGGGGGGGGCTGACAGATGATGACGGTGGTGGCTGAGTTCTTGTGTCTTCGTCACACATTTGCATTGCAGAGAAGGGGAATAAAGATCGAGAAGAGGGGGAGATAAGTGTTGTTGCATCAAATGACTGGATTCTTGTCTGCATCAATCACTCATTTGTTTGAGAAGTGGGCTTCTCTCTGTGTTTTTCTTTTTTTTGCTTTTTTTGTTTGTGTTGCGTGCCTTTTCCTCATTTTTGCATTATCAGCTTGCGTGCTTTGGGCGGCAGCGGCGGCGGTTCAGAAGATTAGCGCCCACACAAGTCATGACGGCATTGACCGTCCCCTTCGTCTGCAGCCCCACAGAGGATACCGTCCCGTCTTATGTACTTTACAGCCCACAAGGATCGAGGCCGCTCGCTGGGCTGCACGTTGAGGGAGGAACTGTCAGTCGTTACTACGACAAGGAAACAAGATCGCAGCTGATTCGAACTTCGCCTTCCGCCCACATATCGTTTTTGCGCAATACGAAATCTCGTGTGGGAAGGATCAGTAGTAGTAGTAGTAGTAGTCTTAGTACTAATGGTGGGGGGTCGTTGGCCTCATCGCAGCGTGTCGTTATCTTGCAGATATTTTGTGAAGAGTCTGCAAGCACTGCGTTTTCTCTCACGGTGGAGTTGACGCTGCAGGATAAGCTGGGGCGTCATCGCATTCTGTTCAGCAACACCTTCCAAAAGCTGCAGCGGTGTGCGCAGCATGTCAAGGTGCCGCTGCGTTGTGTTGCTCCAGGGGTTTGGTCAAACATTGTCTTGGACGTGCACCAGATTCATGCGACGTTGTACGCGAATTCAGGTGGACGTCTCTCCACAGCAGAATTGATAAATTCACGCAGGCTGCTCTCTGTCACTCTTGGCTGCAGCAGCGTCTGTCGCATACGGCGAATTCTTGGCATGCCGCAATTACCCCCTTCATATAGAGAATTGGCAACGGCGGAATGGCCCCTATCACTGCGTCTGCCACCAGAGGTGCATGCGTATTTCTGGGTTATTCGCACGTGTGAGGAGGAATTTCTGCAGCAGAGAATTGCAGATGGGCCTTATCACCACCTTGAGGCTTTTATTCATGTAAACTCAACTCTAGACCCTTCCATCTCTGCTCCTGTACAGAAAAAAACTCTGCAGAAACCCGTCCCTGCCGTACCTTTTCAGTCCCTTTCCGTATCATCAGTCGTCGAATCCGGAGTGCTGCGTGCTGTGCCGGGGGCGTCGGACCGTGGCGGCGGCGTCGACCCTCATGTGGCCCTGATGAGCGTGGCTGCTGGAGAAAATGGTCTCTCTGCTTCCTGCACGAAAGGATGTCAGGCGGACGGGAGCGAACCAAAATGGCAGAGTGGGACAATTGAGTTGTCAGCATTGGCGGGGTCGCCCCCGCGTAGTGTGCCTAGATGCGATGCAAGCGTGCAAACATCTCTCCCGGCTGCGGTGGTGACAGCGAAAAAGGGTGGGGCGACGGAGCAGCTGCAGGTGGTTGGAACAAGATTTTTTGATACGTTTGCCTCCGTAACTGAGAGTCCAGTGAAGATGGTGAACCTTATTGACATGACACACGTCGTGTTTGACGACGAGGAGGAGCAGAGGGAAGAGGAGGCGGGGGACGGCGAGTGGTGGCCAAGATCAAAAAACAACGGTAGCGAAGTTAATAAAAAAGAGACTGTTTCGGTGCCGGTGGCCTTCGTAGCGCCCACACCATCGCGGTGTCTTGATTCCCCGGGACGCCCAGATAAAAAAGAGGTGACAAACATGAGGGGCGCGCAGCCAAGGGAAACCGTTTTGAATAATATCGACAAAAATGTTCCAGAGGTGATGCATGCACCTTCTCTTAACAACTATGCGAACACACTTAATCTGATGCGTCAGCGCGTTAAATGTATTCAGGCGTTGATTTCTGAAAGTAGAGAGCATGATGTTTCTCTCAATGAGGGAGAGATCTCGCCTGACGACGATCGCTGTGCGACCAGTGGAGGCAATAACAACAATGAGCACAACCAAAAACATGGAGGTTGCGAAGACAACGATCACCAAGGGGAAAGACCATGGCCGCAATTGTCGGCGGAAGGAAAACATGTAATTCTTTGCGATGGCTCTACGCAAAAACAACAACAGGGGCTTTTTTCTTCACGTTGTTTTATAGTACCACAGGAACATCGTCCAGAGAAAATAAGAGGTGTCCCTTTCCAAAACACACTGACTCCATGCAGTACGATGCGCACCACTGATGAGGGGGTCGCACACGTTTGCACCTACATTCCCAACGGCGGGGAGAAGAACATGGTCGGCACAGATGAGGAGGACGAAGAGGATGAGGGCTTTACGGTAAATGTCTGTACGTCGGGAGACCACGAGCGCCCAGCTGTTGTGGTGCCCGGTGAGTCGAACGCGCTTAGTAAACAAGCGCCTGTTTCTTCCCTTTGTCCGAAGCCGCACGAGGTAGACCGGCTCTGTTTTGATTTTTCACTCTTAGAGAATGGATTTATTGAGCCCTCGTCACAGCGGCCTGTTCATAGGACAACGCAGCTGGTGGAGGACGACAGTATGGTCCTTTCAGGTCCTTTATCTCCCGATTATAGTGGGTCGATCACTAGTCCTGCTCCTGCTGCTGCCCCTTCCGTGACACAGGCACAACGGACGCGGGCCACGCATCACCGTGGACGACTTGGGGAACAGGCCAGGGGTGAGATTGTAAAGCTGGAGGCTTTCCAGGCCCTCGCCAGTACAGAAACCAACACACCGCCCCCTTCGCCGCGGCATGGTAACGGCGGGGAGGAGGTGGAGAGTAGCATCAGTACAGCAGAATACAGACGACCGTCCATGTCTAGGGACGGGATTGCTGCTGGCGGCTTTTCTGCGGCTGCGGCAAATGCTGGTCGCTTTATAAGCGTGGGAAGTAATTGCGAAGTGGATGGCGAGAAGGATAAGGAAGAAGATGATGCACGTCAACCATTCTGCCTTCCCTCACTTCCACCGAAATCTCCTTCAAAGAAGCAGCAGCAGTACCAGCATCCAAGGCCTTTGGCTTCACGAGAGGACTCTTCTAACTTATTGTCATCACCTTTGGTTCCGTTGACTCGCAGATGTCAACATGCGCATATTGGCGACACAAAGAAAGAATGTACCGTAAAGAGTGCCAATAATTATATGAGCAATATTAGAAGTATGCCACTCTCTTCCACACAACTCACCAAGCCACCCAAGGGTGCAGACGACGCGAGGGAAAAGATTGAAAACGCGGGGGACTCACTTGTTTTTGACCCTCTCTTGCAATGTTGTCTGGACTTGAGGTCCAATACTTACGTGGTGACGATTCGGTCCCCAGAAGGAACACAGCATAAATAAGCAACGGTGAATCAGTAGATTTTCTATTCCAGCTGCTTCTTTTTGATTGGCCGCTTTTTTTTTTTTTTTTAGAATCCCAGAAAGTCATGCGACCAGGTAGGGCCCAGTGGGTAACAGGGCGCCTTGTTCAGACCTCTGCCTCTTTAGTTTTTTTTTTTGTTTTCAATTTTACCGTGCTGGAGCGTGGCGGGGCAGTTTCTTTTTCCATTTCGCTCGCCCCCGCTGCTCTCCACGAGGGGACTGCGGCGGTTGCGGGCCCGAGGGCTGCCGCTTTGCGACTCCACCACGGTCCCTGCTGTCGCAGATGGCCGTACGAACAAATTCTTCGGCTGGTGTATAGGCGTGTGGGGCCCCTCTCCGGAGCGGTATGTTTGCTGAGCGCATTGGTCCCAACAGTTTTTCCTTTTTTTTTTTCTCATCTTTTCTTCTAGGCATAGCGGAAAGGCCTCATCCAGGCTCACATTCTCTTCTTTTTGCTCCTCGGCACTTCCTTGCGGCATGGATCGGCAGACGCGGGGGTGGACGAGAGAACGGCGGGGGCGCCAGCCGTCCCCAGGCACTGCCGCGACACGGCTGATGGCGCGCGGTCTCGGCGACGGCTTTG
>NW_001849567.1:434559-446709 GCF_000209065.1 Trypanosoma cruzi
GCTGTAGAGAAAAAAGCGACGACGGTTTCCGCGCGTGGCCGCCACCAATGATGAACTGTCACAATTGCGTGCTGTCCCGTGGACGGTGCCCGGTGCTCTGAATCCTCTGCGACTTGTGTGTTCTCCTTCTCTTCTCAACACCCCCGCGGCAATCCCCCTGCAAAGAGACGGTATTGCCGCTATTGATTTAGGCACAATATAAATTCGACAAACAACACTCGAAGGACACACAGGTAGGCACCGAGTAAGATGGGGAGGACAGTCGTCGGGGCCAGCAGGATGTTCTGGCTAACGTGTTTCGTGCCGCTTCTTCTGGCGCTCTGCCCCAATGAGCCCGCGCACGCCCTGGCACCCGGATCGAGCCGAGTTGAGCTGTTTAAGCGGCAAAATTCGACGGTGCCATTTGAAGAGAACGGCGAAGTCCGACAGCGAGTTGTCCACTCGTTCCGCCTCCCCGCCCTTGTTAATGTGGATGGGGTGATGGTTGCCATCGCGGACGCTCGCTACGACACATCCAATGACAACTCCCTCATTGACACGGTGGTGAAGTACAGCGTGGACGATGGGGAGACGTGGGAGACCCAAATTGCCATCAAGAACAGTCGTGCATCGTCTGTTTCTCGTGTGGTGGATCCCACAGTGATTGTGAAGGGCAACAAGATTTACGTCCTGGTTGGAGGCTACAATAGTTCGAGAAGCTACTGGACGTCGCATGGTGATGCGAGTGACTGGGATATTCTGCTCGCCGTTGGTGAGGTTAAGAAGTGTACTGTGGACGACAAGACAGCTGCGAGTATCAAATGGGGGAGCCCCGTGTCACTGAAGGAATTTTTCCCGGCAGAAATGGAAGGAATGCAAACAAATCAATTTCTCGGCGGTGCGGGTGTTGCCATTGTGGCGTCCAACGGGAATCTTGTGTACCCTGTGCAGGTTACGAACAAAAAGAAGCAAGTTTTTTCCAAGATCTTCTACTCGGAAGACGAGGGCAAGACGTGGAAGTTTGGGGAGGGTAGGAGCGCTTTTGGCTGCTCCGAACCTGTGGCCCTTGAGTGGGAAGGAAAGCTCATCATAAACACCCGAGTTGACTGGACACGCCGCCTGGTGTACGAGTCCGGTGACATGGGGAATACGTGGGTGGAGGCTGTCGGCACGCTCTCGCGTGTGTGGGGCCCCTCACCCGCATCGAATATGCCCGGCAGTCAGAGCAGCTTCACTGCCGTGACCATCGAAGGAATGCGTGTGATGCTCTTCACACACCCGCTGAATTTTAAGGGATGGTGGCTGCGCGACCGACTGCAGCTCTGGCTGACGGATAACCAGCGCATTTATAACGTTGGGCAAGTATCCATTGGTGATGAAAATTCCGCCTACAGCTCCGTCCTGTACAAGGATGATAAGCTGTACTGTTTGCATGAGATCAACAGTAACGAGGTGTACAGCCTTGTTTTTGCACGCCTGGTGGGCGAGCTACGGCTCATCAAATCCGTGGTGCAGTCCTGGAAGAAGTGGGACAGCCACCTGTCCAGCAATTGCACCCCTGCTGATTCTGCCGCCTCGTCGTCCGAGCGTGGTTGTGGTCCCGCTGTCACCACGGTTGGTCTTGTTGGCTTTTTGTCCCACAGTGCCAACAAGACCAAGTGGAAGGATGCGTACCGCTGCGTGGACGCAAGCACGGCGAATGCGGAGAGAGTTTCAAACGGTTTGAAGTTTGCGGGGGTTGGCGGAGGGGCGCTTTGGCCGGTGAGCCAGCAGGGGCAGAATCAACGGTATCGTTTTGCAAACCACGCGTTCACGCTGGTGGCGTCGGTGACGATCCACGAGGTTCCGAGCGTCGCGAGTCCTTTGCTGGGTGCGAGCCTGGACTCTTCTGGCGGCGAAAAGCTCCTGGGGCTCTCGTACGACAAGAAGAACCAATGGCAGCCAATATACGGATCAACACCGGTGACGCCGACAGGATCGTGGGAGACGGGTAAGAGGTACCACGTGGTTCTTACGATGGCGAATAGAAACGGTTCCGTGTACATTGATGGAGAACTTCTGAAGGGTTCAGGGCAGACCGTTGTGCCAGACGAGAGGACGCCTGACATCTCCCACTTCTACGTTGGCGGGTATGGAAGGAGTGATATGCCAACCATGAGCCACGTGACGGTAACCAATGTTCTTCTTTACAACCGCCAGCTGGATGCCGAGGAAATCAGGACCTTGTTCTTGAGCCAGGACCTGATAGGCACGGAAGGAAACCTGGACAGCAGCGACGACGACGACGACGGCTCCAACAGTACGTCCTCAACTCCCGTTGACAGCGGTGCCAACAGTACGTCCTTAACTCCCGTTGACAGCGGTGCCAACAGTACGTCCTCAACTCCCGTTGACAGCGGTGCCAACAGTACGTCCTCAACTCCCGTTGACAGCGGTGCCAACAGTACGTCCTCAACTCCCGTTGGCAGCGGTGCCAACAGTACGTCCTCAACTCCCGTTGACAGTGGTGCCAACAGTACGTTTTCGAGTCTTCTGGCTGGGAGTTCCAACAGTACGTCCTCAACTCCCGTTGGCAGCAGTGCCAAAAGTACGCCTTCGATGCCTTTTGCCGGTGGCGTCTACCGTAATTTTTTCGTTTTTGTTGACGGCGGTGCATTTTCGGCTTTTTCGGGTGGAAGATTTTTCCTGTGTGCGTGGGCGTTGCTGCTGCATCCGCTCCTGATGATTGCTTCTGTTTGATGTAGCGAGAGAGGGTTTTCTTACATGGGTAGGTGCAGTAATAATTGGGGTGTTAACTGTTGCGGCAAATGTATGTGTGCGGGATCTCATAATAAAGAAATGATCTTCAGGAATATGTTTTTTAAATTTGCGAATCTTTTGGGCGGATGTGCAAACACATGGGAATGAGTAATTTGTTGAATTTGTTTTTGGCTTTTCCTTTTTTTTTTTTGTCACTGGCTTTTGTTCACGAGGAGACCGCGTTGGAATGCGGTGAGGACGTTTCTTTGTTTTGTTTTTGCCCCGACTTTTTTCTTTTCTCACGGTTTCACAAATAAAACCGATGGCTCGCACGCCGTACGGCAGCACGCGCCCCTACACCTCATGGCGTCACAACTGTGCCCCAGCAAGACGCGGCTGTTGCTGGCGCTGGTCGAATACCGTCAGCCCCGTGCCAACAGCAACAATCCCGTGAGGGAAACATTGCTGGCTCCTGGCTTCACTGACAATACGGGGCAATCGACCCTGACGCCACGCTGCGGTGGCTGGCATTGCCAGGGGAACGGTCTCCAGTTGGGCTCTTCGCTTTTTTCTGGGGGCTTGGCTCGTGTGCCACCCGCTCCGCCCACACGACCGGTGTGTGGAGATGACTGGCTGCGGTTTCCCTGTCCGACAGGCTGGCCAATTGACCGTGGTACGCGTGATGCCAACTTCCGCATGCATTTCCCGCCGCGGTCTCTGGATCAGGCGCTTTGACCCTGCAATAATGCCGCTGGCATTGTAGGGCGCATAACGATGCATTGGCAACTTAGCAACGACCACATCGCGGTGCAGTACAGGCTGAGATCCGGAGCACTGCGCTGCAGAATGGCTGACTTTTGGCTTCCCGAAGAATCGCACTCGCGTCTCTCGGTGATGGGCCTTGTCACCACGGTGAGGCAGTTGGCGACAAAATCGCCAGGGATCGACTTTGTGTTACGCGCTTCGAGAGGGTGTCTGGCGGCTGTGGGACTCGAAGATTGCCGATTTTCGGGCTCACAACGAGCCTGCTTCTCGCGAATGGAGCACAGAACTAATTTTTACTTCTCTGTTTGTGAGAGTTTTGGCGCAGTTTCCTTTGAATTGGGGACGTTGGGTTTATAGAACCAAACCCTGGTCCCCTCATTTTTTTATTGTCGCTTTTTTTTTTTTTTTGCTTTTGTTTAGTGTGGTGTTAATTTCATCCATTTAGAGGGACGCCGCCTCATTGTCACCGAAACTGCCACGGCGGTCTTTGAGTGCCCCCTCACGCTGATGCTGTGGAATTTGTGTCAACATTCGGAATTTACTTCTGAGCTTGATTTCCGTTTATCCTTTTTTTTGCTTTTGTGGGTTTGATGGAGGGGAGCGGGCAGCAGGGGGCGGGTCGAGATGCCTGTGGAGTCAACGGCGTCGCGGGGCTCTCTTCCGGCCATCGTCATTCAACAGGCAATTACGCAGCAGGTTGCCACGAGCACCAGCACCGATGTTTCCTACCAGACGTCATCGTTATCGCCATCGCGGCCGCCGTCGGCTCTCCGAGTCGAGGCTGAGACACGGCAAGGGTATGTGTACCAGGGCAAGCTTCTGTCGTTGGATGACGACTATAACATCAGCTTGGCGGAGGCAACATCATGGCGTGATCGCCTGTGCGATGTTGAGCGTGCGCTTCTGGCGGTGAGAGGGTTTCCTGCGCCTGCTGCAAGTCCCGCGACACGCCGGCGTTACGTTGGCTCCGTTTTTATTCGCAGCAGTAACCTGCTGATGGTGCGGTTTCTAGAATACGACGAGCCGGGCGCGAATGGGCGTCGGGATAATAGCCATGGCGCTGCCGGTTTGAGGTCTGCCTTTAAGTCCATGGTGTCGAAAGTCAAGCGACAGATCAATATGGAGCGGAAAAGGAATCGCATGGAGCGACAGAAGCGCCTGCATCTGGCTCAAACGCCTGTGCCAACTAAGGCGGCGAATGACGGGAGTGGTATGCGTAGTCGAAAGGATCCAAAGGCCGGTTCAAATAGGAGGAGGGCAGGAAGATTTTCTTCATGAGGTGTTTGTTTTTTTTCTTCTCTTTTTTGGTGTTTGTGTCACGTCTGTCTTCCGCGTCTTGTTTCCGTTTATTTGCATGCGTGCGCCACGGATACCTTGCGCGATGCGGCTCTTGGTAGTTTCTTACACGTCATGTGCGTGCCTTGGTGCTGGACTCGATAACTTTTTGTTGGCCTTTTTTTTGAATTTATTTCCTCCAGAGGGAAGGGGAAGGAACGGCGGTACCTGTGTCTGCGTCTACGCCTGCGCCGTGAGGGACGGCCAGGGGACGAAAAGAGAAAACAAATAAAAGGACTGTGTGAAGGGAGGAGGAGGCTTTATTTGTAGGGGAACATTTTTTCTTTATTTTGTTAGGTTTTATTGGAGGCGCGTGTTTGTTTTGTTTGGTCAGGCGTACATGCTGCCAGCCAGCAAAAAGGAAACAAAACAAAACCGGTGCTCTCAGGTGGTGTTTGGTTGATCCATTTTCGATATTTCACAAAAGAGCGAAGTTAAGAAAGGGGGAGGGCGTGTCTGTGGCCGCGTTAATGGCCGTTCGCGCTCTACTGCAGGTGGCCGAGAAGTGCCTCGTGTGCCGCGTTTGCTACACCCTTCTCCGCTCTCCAGTGGTGTTTTCATGCGGCCACGTCTTCTGCAAGGCGTGTGCCGAGCGTTTCATTGAGGAGAGGCCACGGTGCCCTTTGTGCAACCACGCTGTCATGAGCCGCCGGGCAATCACATCACTGCCGACCGTCGCGAGCCTCATGGGCCTGGTGCAGGATGTGGCCAAATCACTGCGTCTGCAACAGACGGCACACGTTGCTGCCGTGAGGGCTGGCAATATTGCACCGCCGCGCCTGACGGAGAAGATTGTTGGGATACAGACGGCGGACGAAAAGTGCTTTCCGACGGCTGCTGTGAGGGATTCACTTGCGTCCACTCCGACCGTGGACGACGATGCCGATGAAAAGACGGTGAGGGTACCGACGATCCACCGAAATGTGAGTATGCCAGAGACACAGTTCCTGCGTACTTCTCCGCCGCCCGTGCCTGTGCTGACTGACGATTTTGTGGCATGGGAAGACGCGGAAACGCAACGCATTTCCTTGAGAAGTCCGATTGCAAGTTCTTTTTCCCGTTCTTTGCAAAATCATTATTATCAGTGCGTGGCAGTACGTCGTTGCATTGGGGAACTTTCAGTGGGGGCCTATGAGCGTGTTGGTTGCTGCTTTTTATGCGGGCTAGATATCAAGAATCGTACTCAGGTTCGCCAATACTTACAGCAGATTCTTAATTTGGATCCTACCTGCGACCACATGCGTCTTCGGAGGCTGAACGAGGTGACGTTGAGTGACTTTTTGGGTTCCATGTGGGATCTGCACCTTCCCACTCAAATTGTGAAGCGTGCAGCAAGCGGTATGTGCCGAAAGCATGGCCGTAGCGGGACTTTTCTTTCATCTTCTACGCTATTAGTGCACCAGGCGTGTCTCGAATGGTGCGTGTTGCATGAACGAGTACGAGACGCGGTCGCTTTGAAGGTTGCGGTTATGGACACACAGATGCAGCAGCTGGACGGCTCTTTGCGTGCTTCCACATGTTTCTTTTGTTCAAACAGAGGAAAATGCCTGATTTTGTGTGAGAGGTGCCAGCGGAAGTCCTATCACTACCCCTGCGCACTGCTGACAGGCGCTGGCGTGTGCAACATTTTATCTGAAACCATGTCTCTGATATGTGCGACGTGCCTACAGGAACAGGAAGAGCAAGGGGAAGGGGAGGCGGAGGAGGAGGAGGAGTTGTTGGTGTTGTTTTAATATTGGGGGGCGGTGATACGTCCTGTACACATATGCCAGCAAAAACACCAAAAGCATGCATTTTTGTGAATACTTTTCATTTATTTATTATTTTTATTCTTATTTTGTATGCTTAAAAATCCCCCGTTTTTTTTTTTTTTTTCCTTTATGCGAGTATAAGTCGGTTTGGAGGGGCAAAGAAGGAAAAAGAAACACAAAAAAGTTGCGGTGACTCCCGTACACAAAGGAAGGAAGGCACCACACATACACACACAAATTATATTATATTATAATATATTATATATACATATATATATATATATACCAGTACACACCTCTGCAATTATGTCGCTATCCGGTGATGATCCGCTGCAGCAGAACGCCATGATGGGGCCAGGATCTGCGACGGCCGATCAGACGAGTATTGTCTCCGGCGGGAAACACGGTGGCAAGGGAGCTGCAGCGCGTGGTAAGGGCAAAGGCAAGGGCAAAGGGAAGCGTGGCGGCAAGACGGGGGGCAAGGCAGGAAAGCGCGACAAGATGTCACGTGCGGCTCGTGCCGATCTTAACTTCCCTGTTGGCCGCATTCACTCTCGGCTGAAGGACGGGCTGAACCGCAAGCAACGCTGCGGAGCGTCCGCTGCCATTTACTGCGCCGCCTTGCTTGAGTACCTCACGTCAGAGGTGATTGAGCTCGCGGGGGCGGCAGCGAAGGCGCAGAAGACGGAGCGTATTAAGCCGCGGCATCTGCTGCTGGCGATTCGCGGGGATGAGGAGCTCAACCAGATAGTGAACGCCACCATCGCCCGCGGAGGTGTGGTGCCGTTCGTGCACAAGAGCTTGGAGAAAAAGATCATCAAGAAGTCCAAGCGAGCAGGCTGAGGAGGAGCTCGCCCCCGGGTGGGGCGGGGGAAGAAAAAGAACGGAGTGAAGAAAAGAAAAGAAAGGACCCCAAAGAAAATGAAAAACAAACAAACAACAAAAACAACAACAAAACGAACGAACAAACAAAGAACAGAACAGAAAAGAGAAGAACACAAAAACTAAAGAAAGAGGCAAAAAAAGTAGAGGAGAAAAAAGAGAAAGCGGTGGCTGTTTTGGGCCGCCAGCGCCATGGAAGGGCCGTGGCCGGAAGGGGGGGCGGATGTGTGGGCACGAGGGGGGAGGTGCCGGCGACCACCACGGCACGGATCAACAACGTGTCACAGGGAGAGGAGAGAAGCCCACAGAAATCAAAGGCCGCCACCACCACCGGCTTTTCAGCGGCACTCCTTTTTTTTTTTTTTTTTTGCCACACGATAGAGTCATGTATTCCATACTTTTTGTTTTTTCTCCATTCCCACTTGTTCGGTGTCTCTTATTGGCGCCCGGTGGGTGGGTGTGGTGGTGGGGAGGAGCAGTTTTCAATGGAGGCAAGATAGATGAAAAAGGAAAAAAAAGAAAAGCGAAGGAAGCAGAGGGAAAGGCGTGGAGGGAAAGGAGCAGGCAGGTAGAGGCGGGAGGAATACAGACAGAGGCGGGGTTAAGCCACCTTCTCTCCGCATTCACGAATAAACGTTGTAGCCATGCCTCCCCATATATATTTTTATTTTTATTTTTATTTTTTTCTCTGCTTCCTTCTTGTAATTTTTTGTTTTTGTTTGTTTGTATTTCTGTTATCTCTTAGAAAAATCGTTGATGGGAGCGAGACAGCCACTGCCATCCGGTGGGGTATAGAGAAGAAGAGTCTGCAACTGCACTTTCCCAGCAATTCCCTTCATCACGCCTTGTTCTATGCAATATGCAAGGCGGAGATGGAGGAGTTTAAGAGTGATGTTGCGTCTCTTTATGTTGTGTTATGGTTTATTCCCTTGTGCGTGCACTGATTTCTATTTGCGTGGCTGAGGGAAGGGGAGACCGCCATGTACATGAATATCGACTGCTCGCCCCTTTAGATCTTTTTTTTTCTTTCTTTTTTTGTATTTCCTTACTCAGGGGTTCATTAGGAGCATTTGTAGAGACTGCGGGAGAAACAAACAAACAAAAAGGAACCAAGCAAGGCTGTGCGTACTGAGGTCGCACGGCGGTATTTGTTAGTCCGTTGTTTCTGCTGCAGATGTGGCGACGCATGGCGGTTCTGCCCACTGCCGCGTGGCTTGAGGGGACTGCCTGCCGTTTTATTCACGGCGAGATGCGGCACCAAAACACAGACACGAACAACACCCGCATACCGTGGGACTTCTCCATAGCAAGCTATGAGGAAATCAATAATGCTATTCTCCCGAAATTCCCACGGAGCCGCCGCAGAAGTGCCGTGATTCCCCTCCTGCATCTTGCGCAGCGGCAACAGGGCGGATATATCCCTGTGACAGCAATGTACAAAATTGCCCGTATTTGTGAGGTGCCCCCAATGCAGGTCTTTGAGACCGTGACGTTCTACTCCATGTTTAATCGCCAGCCAGTGGGGAAGTATCACATCCAGTTTTGCGTGACAACCCCGTGTATGTTGTGCGGCTGCGACGAACTTGTCCACCGCACGGAGGCTTACTTGAATGTGAAGATGCATGGCACGACGAAGGACGGTCTCATCACACTTGGGGAGATGGAATGTCTTGGTGCCTGCGTCAATGCCCCCATGCTTGTTGTGAGCGATTACAGCCGTCCACCAAATTTTTCATATGACTTTGTGGAAGACTTGACATGGGACGCTGTCAAGCAACTCATTGAAAATTTACGCGAGGGCCGCCCATTTAAGGTCGGCACCCAACGCTCCGATCGTAAATGGGCGGATCCGGCAGGCGGCCGAACCTCAATTTTTCTGAAAGAGCCACCAATGCCGTATTGTAGAGACCTTGATGCAAAGCCAGATCCACCAGCAGCCCCGGCTGCTGCCAAGAAGTAGTGCGTTGAAGGGCAATTAGAAAACCGGGCTGGTTGGGGGAAACGTAGTGGAGCCGAGAGGTGCACGCCCATACATGTATACATATACATGTATATTAGCTGCATTTTATGAGGCTGCTGGGTAACGAGGGTGAAGTGTTTTTTTTTTTTTTTTTTTTAGTGGGTGAGGAGTAGTGTAGTATAGATGCCCGCGTGTGTGTAGTGAGAGGTGTACATAGATGTATAAAGACGTTTGCGTATCGCTTTGTTCTCAAGAGCCTTTTGAGTCATTGGTGTGTGGGGTGAGACGGGGGTAATGAGGTAGAGGTATGGGGCACATACATGCCAATATTTATGACATTGGGAGAAATTAAAATTGTAGGAACGACCCGCAGTGTTTTGCTTCATTTTTTTTTTTTTTTCCCCTCATCTTTTTTTTTTTTTTTGATGCAATGAGACGGTGTCACCGTTCGTGATTTATATCAGCTCCACGACGGCCACCAGAGTCATCAACATCAACAGGACAACCAGCTATTCAACCAGCTGCCGTGGACGAGCGAAAGTCAAAGTATGTCTTACCCAAATTATTCTCTGACTGATTCCATTCGCGCCGCACTTGCGGCACATGGGGTGCGGAATGCTCGTGTCGTCATTGATTTGTTACCGGGGAACGGGCAATTGGGTGTCAGTGGCAATGAAAACGGAATGAACGGCGATTGGCATGTCGTGCAGACAGACGACATGGAAATCATCATCAACGAGCGGGAGGGGGTACTGTTGATGGAAGGTACACCGGCGCAGCAACCGCTGGAGCCGCCGAAGACGCTTCCGCCGCCACGCGCTCACTCGCCGTTTGGAACAGTCAGCGCACCGCCAGATCTCCTAGTGGGAGGTGGCGGCGCGCGGCAGCCGAAGAAACACCACTCTCGAGAGAAGGTGGAGGGCGGTAACGGCTATGATTTTATGGAAAACGTGGTGGAACCCACAACAAAATCAGATGATGCGCTGCCACACGGGTCTTTTGTCGGCGATGCACCGTCGAGCGGGTCCTTTGAACGAAAGGTCCCCATTGTGCCTTTGGAGGATCTTCATAAAGTTTCTCTGTCGAGTGATCTACCAAGGGGCGAAGGGGCCGGCGAGGGGTTGCCGCACGATCCAACGACGCCGTTGCCCAGTTCCAGCTTGTTGAAGTCACCATCCGCGCTCTTTCCAACCCCTCAGGCGCCAGATGATCGGCGTGAGTTGAGGAGCAATTCGTCTTTGTTACCGGCGACTCAGCCAGGAAGCAACCGCAAGACAAGCGTTGTACTTGTAGAGAAGCTGAAGGCACCGGCGCCGCCTGTGAAGACCACACCGTCTGGCCTTATGCCTGTTTTCAGCATCCTCAACACAGAGCACAGTGAGCAACTTGAACGCCTACCTAGCAATGCCAGCTCACGGAAGTTCAGTAGCGTGCACCTGGTGGAGTCGCCAGTCGTGGAGGAACCGAAGCACCAGCCCCACGTCGCTGAGGGGTCGGAGGCGGCCCGAAAACCGGGCATTCTTGTCACGGGGGCGTCATCAAAGACGGGGCAGACTGACTCAAAGCCTGGAGTTGTCGGTGGGAATGGTGAATTGAAGTTTCCCCATTTCGGTGAGCAGAGCAGCAAAATGTCAGTATCCAGCGAAATCGACGTCAGTGTTAACGGCAAGATGCTCAAGACCCCAACACCACATGTAGATTTCTGGAAGCTCAGTGGCAAGCAGCGTCTGCAGGAGATGCTGCAGGAGCAGCGGGAGATGGAGCAGCAGGACAGGTTAAGCCGTGCGAAGCACGAGGAGATTATTCAGGAGGCGCAAAAGGTTTTGCAGAGGCTGGAGCAAAATAAAATGGCATCCAAGGATGAAGGTGAATTGCCCTCACTGCCGCAAATTAGTCTGCGTACCGGTCCAGCGTCTTCTCGCCCTGTGGCGGCGCTCTGTGCATCCCCTCACTGTTCATCGCTATCGCCCAGCAACGCAAACGGCGTCAATGGCATAAAAGTTCTCAGGTTTACGCTGCCGGCAAGTGGAAAGGCGAAGGAGGAGGTGGTGAGTCAACTGAGCACCAGCCCGGGGGGGTCCCAACACCTGTCCAGCAAAGACAAGTACTCTATGCTTCTTCAGGAACAGGAAAGGATCCTGCGGCAGAATGAGGAGGGTGAGGACGAGTACAAGAAATTGGTGGAGCGGGCTGTCGCATTTCATGAGCAGCGGAAGGAGCAGAGACGTCTGCACGAGGAACAGGGGTCTGAGGAGAGTGAAGAAGATGATCCCGTTAAATTATGAGTTTGAAAATTATTTAATCTATATATATATATATATATCTTTTTATTTATTTATCTATCTATCTATATATATAAATATAAATATGAAAGGACGGATGTTTTGTCTATCCCTCTTTTCGGTATGTATACAATGAGTATTTACATATGTATATGTAAATTTGTCAGCGTGTCACTTGCTTTCTCCCTTCTGAAAGGGAAGATGGGGAGGCGGGCGGGAGGCGGGAGCAGGTGGCACGGAAAGCAGTTTTTTTTCTTTTGGAAATAAGTAATGAAACGAAGAAGGAACGAAGAGACGAGAAGAAAAAAAAAAAAAAGAAAAAAGAAGAGAAAAAAAAAGGAAAACAAAAAAGAAACGAGGTGGGAAAGAGGAGGGGGAGAACGACGTGGGGTGTACGGTTCTGGTCAAACTATCCTTTTTTCTCTTTTTTTTTTTTTTGGGGGGGGGGGGGGGGGGG
>NW_001849567.1:446809-449082 GCF_000209065.1 Trypanosoma cruzi
GGTTCCCCCCCCCCTCCCTCCTGTGTGTGTGTGTGCATGAAAGAGAGAGAGAGGGATAGACTGGGGTGGGACGTTCTACTTTTCCGCTGTGGTCACCGCCAACACTCACATACGGTTGATATCCCCATTGGTGCCAGCACTGCTGTTTTTTTTTTTTTTTTTTACACGCACGTGTGGTGTTGCAAATGGAACGGCAGCAGCAGAACAAAACAACAACAACAAAAAAGGAATTATAAAAGCAGACGAGACGCGGGCTCAAACCCACATAAGGAGAAGGGTGGTGTTGAATGAATGGACATGTGACGCCAGGTGCCTCATTACATTTTCTTTTTGGTGCCAATTGTTTTTTTTTTTTTTTTTTTTGTTCAGCAGTTTCGTGTGTAGTTTTGCCCCTTTTTTTTCTTTTTCTTCTTTTTTCTTCTGTTTTCTTTTGCCCGTGACGCCAAAAGAGGGTCATGCGCTTTGTGGTGCCAGGGATGCCTCGCTGCTCGAGGGCGGCGGAAAAAAAACGAGTATCCCACGAGAAGCACACATGCCCGCTCAGGGGTGGGGGTGGGGTGGAATAATTACAGTTGTAGTTGCTTGCATTCCCGCCTGTCACCTACGGTGCCCCCATTATAGGGACCTGTGTGTGCGGCTATTGTGCTTGTGACGTTTTTTTTTTGTTTTCTTTTCTTTGTTTTGCAATCTTTGCGGGGTTTTTCGGTATTTCAAATTTACTTTTCATTATTTCACCCGTATTTATGTAACCTTGTCTGTGTGCGAGTTTGTGTGACTTTGTGCTTTCTCCCCCTTCACCCCCTCCTCTGCGGTGTGTTTTTGTTTGGTGCCTGCTGCCCACCTTTTTTTTTTTTTTTTGCCGCGGTGCGGTGTTGCACCCGCCTGCGTGTGTGCGACTCATGCACTTTTTTTTTTTTCTCCATTGCGGTTTTCTTCTTTCTCTCTCTCTTTTTTTTTTTTTTTTTTTGTTGCTTCACACGAAGAGGGAGAAAAAACAACAAAAACAACAACAAAAGAGCGGACGAAGAGGGGAATTCCTTTTTTTTTTTTTTTTGAGGGATAAAACTCTCCACTTCATTTATTTATTTCGTCTCCCTTTTTTTCTTCCCTGCTGCTGCTGCTGCTGCCGACTGCCGAGGCCTCCCCATTCGTTGCGTTGTCGTTCTGCGGCAGGGCGGTGCAGGGGAGCCTGACAGCGGCGCACGAACACGGCGAAGCGCAAAGGCATTGGCGCATAGAAGACACGAGTGGAGCAAAAAAATTTAGGCACACACAAATACTCACGGGAGAGTTAGCGGCAAAAGAAGGAAGAGTGCAAAAAAGCAAAAACAAACAAACAAACAAAAAGAACAAAACGTGATCTTTACGACGAAGAAAAGAAATTGAAAGAAGTAGAGGGTTGAGGGCGTGTCACATGTACGCGGATCCCAATAATCTTGAGACCGGACACGTTCTTTACAGTACGGATGTCGCGAATTGCACGGACTCTCGTCCGGATGACTTTCAGACGGCGGCAGACGAAATTGTTCGGCGTCGGCATGACTGGGTGAAGCTGAATGTTGGCGGGACATACTTTACAACAACATTCTCCACGCTCTTTTCGGACCGTGATAGCTTGCTTGCATTACTGGTTCAGGCCGAGATGGAGCATATGGCTCCTGTAGACAGGGATTCGGATTGCGCCATACTGCTGGATCTTGACCCGCTCTATTTCGCCCCCATACTGAACTACTTGAGGCACAATGTGCTCGTCATTCCACCCGGCGTCCCTGCAGCCGGTGTTTTAGCCGTCGCGGAATACTTGAACTTGCAGGGGGTGATTCGGCAGCTTGCACCGGAGCGGCAAAAGAAGCGGCAGCTATTGTACAGTTGGGGCTCTGGCGCGTCAGGGGAGTTGGGGACGCAGCGATTTCTGGATTGCAGCACACCAACGCTTGCACAAATTACCCCTTTTGGTGTGCGGGTGGTGGATGTCGCTCTTGGTGCCAACTACAGCTGTGCCCTTTCCGAGGATGGCAATATCTACACTTTTGGCAACGGAGACTGGGGCCAACTTGGACTTGGGAGTGCACGCGAGCTTGACGAGCACCCGGATGACAAGTCGGCGGTGGTAACTGTGCCACAGCGCATTCCATTGTTTGAGCAGGATCCAGCGGTGCATCTCGCCGCTGGTTATGCATTTGCCATGGCCCTAACAGCGGGACATCATGTCTACTTTTGGGGAAACAACAATCACGGGCAGAGTGGTCTTGGGCCAAGGTACTTTGACTACT
>NW_001849567.1:449182-464537 GCF_000209065.1 Trypanosoma cruzi
GCTATCGATGACCCCTTTATCATCACTGAGTCCCTCAGCACAGAGAAGCGAACTGTGGTGTTGGTTCCACAGGTTGTGCATGTGCCAACGGAACATAAACTTATACGCGTGCATGCGGGGCAATGGCACAGTGGGGTTATCAACACGGCGGGGGAACTTTTTACGTGGGGCGTTGGGTACCAGGGCCGTCTTGGGCATGGCGACAAGGAACCAGCGCTTGTGCCAACCAAGGTACGCGGTGCTCTCACCGGGCAGCATGTGATTGATGTGGCGTGTGGCTCCTTTCACACCGTGGCGTTGACAGAGCGTGGTGCTGTGTATTGCTGGGGCGACAATGCCAGTGGGCAATGCGGAGCAAAATCCACCATCGATGCGGTCACGTCACCGTATCGGGTTGTGAATCTCGAGTTTGTTGCGGGAGGTGTCGCCAAGGCAATCTCCTGCGGCCGTCAGCATACGGTGGTGGTGATGCAAGGGCCACAGTCGTGGTGCCAACGCTCGTGCTGCAAGTTGGACCACAATGGAAAGCCACGGGCCCCACATGGACAGGTCTTCACTTTTGGTGAGACAAGTCGCACAGGTGGCGGTGCTGCGATAAGCGGCGGTCCCGTCATCTGCGGTAAGATGCAAGATGGCAAAGTTTACCGCCAATTTCGTCTTGTACCATCACTGAAGGACCTAAACGTCATTAATGTCAAGAGTGGTTTGCACCACACGTTTGTGTTTGCTGAAGAGTTGTCGAATCCCATGACGGTAGCTGGAATGGGCACGACAGCCATGGCGGGCGGCGACTTCCCGGACTACTCGGGCACGCAGTCTTTGACATCGCCAAGAGACTGGGCGATTAGTGATGCATCCGCTGGAGTGTCAGTGAATTGGCGCAAAGTACGCAGGGGAAATGAATAGTGATGCGGAGTGAAGACCGGAGATGCATAAAAATGGATATCCAAGTTTTTTTAATGCGACTTTTTCGTTTCGTTTTTCGTTTGTTTAAGCGTGTGTATATGTGCATGTGCGTGTGCGTGTTTTTGGTTACCTCTCTCTTTCTTTTTTTTTTTTTTTACTGCTTTTGTGTGCATCGTGTTGACGTGGTACATTCTGTTCTTTTGACGGGGCGTGCTTTTTCTCTGTGGTGAGGGGCGGGGTGGGGACGTTGGTTTATGTTGTTGATTCACAGTGGTGTTGTGGCGGGGTCTCGTGCTTCTGTGCATTCTCGTCTGAATTAAAAAGGGGGAAAAACGTGACTTGGTGGGCGGGAGGGAGGCATACATGTGTGTGTATATGCGTAATGGATGTATATTGTGGTTGAGTCGGCGGTCATTTGTGGTTCCCATCCTCAAGTCTTCTGCGGGTTGTATCAGGGCGAAGGGACATGCATGCATCATTATTTTTTTGCCTCTCTTTCTCTTTCTCTCTCTCTCTCTCTGTGTGTGTGTCTGTTTGTTTGCGTGTGTTGGGGAGGGGTGGTGAATTTTTGATTGCCAATGTGGCCATATATATATATATATATATTGGTTCCCTCTTCATTCACTCACTCACGTGAAGTCTTTTTTTTTTTTTGACTTCCCACAATTTGCGTGTCTTTTCTCCCCCCCTTTTTTATTTTGATGTTTGTTTTTCGGTGCGCCCGCGGCTGCTGCGGTGGGGCGTTGAGGGGCATACGCTGCGGGTTTTGCTGCCGCCCAGCTGTTATGTGCACCACGAAATGCCTCTCTTCTTCTCTTTTACTTTTTTTCATTTTCTCTCCTTACATGTCCCTCCTTGTGTGTGGTGTGGCCGTTGCCCCTTGCCTGTGCACACCGCGGGGCAGACAGACGGAGGCTCACATCCATTAGATCGATAGAGGGAGAAGAAAGAGGGTGCGGGACTGCACGGCGATAACGCGACGGCATACACGGAAGGTTGTGTTCGCGAGGCCTGCTCGACTGTGCGGTGAGGGGGTTTTGTCCGCCGCGACATCCACACGAAGTTTGGGTTGAAAAGGGAGGGGAGGGGAGCGATAGACACTCGTCGTCACACGGAGGCAGTCACGCACCCCCCCACCGCGGTTTTTTTTTTTTTTGCGATTTTGAGATCCTTTTTTTTTATTGTGTGTTTTTTTGCATTTTAGATTTTTCGCCGCGCGTTTAATTTGTGTCTCCGCGCAAAATAAAAAGAATTTGTTGGGTTGCACGTCATGCACCAGCCACAGGCGCAGCAGCCAGTGATGCCGGCGCGGCGGTTTCCCTCGGCGCAGCAGCCACTCAGCGAAAAGCCAGAGTTCCGCGAGGGGTCCACGCTGAAGGAGTTTGACAAGCAGGGCCGTGTTGTTGGTCGCTTTCGCTGCGGGCGGCTGCTCGGCCGCGGTGGTTTCGCGAAGTGTTACGAGGTGGAGCGGGATGGCGAGTCGTATGCACTCAAGGTGATTGACCGCTCCATCCTGCAAAAGACCAAAACATTGCAGAAGCTGCACTCGGAGATCTCGATTCACCGCCGCATGAAGCACAAGAACATTGTCAATTTTATCCGCACCTTCCAGGACGACTGGAATGTGTACATGTTGTTAGAGAAGTGCAGCAATCAGACCCTCATGGAAATATCAAAGCGCCGGACGCGCTTCACTGTGCCTGAGACACAACACATCATGCTGCAGGCGCTTGCTGCTATTCATTACATGCACGATCAGTGTGTCATTCACCGCGACCTGAAACTGGGAAACATGATGATGGATGCCGAGATGAATGTGAAGATTGGGGACTTTGGCCTTGCTGCAGAGCTTCAGTACGACGGTGAGCGGAAGCGGACGATTTGTGGCACGCCAAACTACATTGCCCCTGAGATCATTGATAGTGCTCACGAGGGGCACAGCTACGAGGTGGACATTTGGTCACTGGGTGTCATTCTTTACACTCTCTTGGTGGGGGAACCACCTTTCCAGACGTCCGATGTGAAGGCTACTTACCGCCGTATCAAACAGTGCCGGTATGAGTTTCCCTCTCGACTGGATATACCAGAGAGCGGGAAGGAGCTGATCCACCGCATTCTGCAGAGCCGTCCTGATCATCGTCCGACACTTGTGGAGATACGCACTCATCCCTTTTTCCGCTTTCCGACTCCTCCGTCCAGCGCGCCACTCTCGCTATTTCCCTCGTCGCGTCGCCGCATGGAGGTGGAGGGGCAACAGCAGCCACAGAAAACGTGGAAAGGCTCTGAGACGGCTCCCGCCGCAAAAACTCAACGGGAAGTGCTTCGGCCACTCAACACGAACACTGTGGCTCCGGGGCGCCAGCCGGCCCAGCCAGGGGCCGGACCACAGGCTCTCCTCTACGGTGGCACGGTCCCTAATGCCTGTAACCAGGGGAAGGTGGAGGAATCAGGGGAGCCGCCTTGCGTCGATTCTGCTCGCCCCTTACCAGGAGGTGTGCCGAAGGGCGAGAGGCATGTCACGGCACCTCGTTCGACGTATTATGTGCTCGACGATGAGGAGAGGAATCACCTCACCGCCGTCCACGACCACCTCCAGAAGACACTTCTCGGCGAGGTTGACCATTACGGTAGCGAGAAGCCGCTCATGTCTCTGCCACCAAATAACACCGGAAAAGTATCGAAACCACTCACAATGACCACCACAACAAAAGCAGGTGGAGGAGGGATAGAAACGGCAGAGGAGGACAAGGGGGCAAAGAACGAATTTCCACTCCCATCCGTTTGGGTGACAGATTACGCCGATTTCTCTGCAAAGTATGGACTTTGCTACAGGTTGAGTACGAGCCACACAGGCGTGCACTTCAACGACTCCACGAAAATGGTGTGGGAGCCCATCACGGGTCGTGTGGAGTATTATGCGCGGGTCAAGGAGGTTGTGTCGCATAACAATGCCGGTGTTATGCACGCCAGAGACCAGCGTCAGGCATTTCACATGGAAACATTTCCCGAGAGCCTCAACAAGAAGGTAACACTTATTAAGTATTTCAAGTCCTACTTGTCGCGCGCCCGCAACGGACGCGAAGGAGTGGAGGTGGTGCGTTGTTCGCCGTACATGGATCCGACACCTGTGTTGCTTAGCGAGCCACATATGATTGAGGACATTGTTTACGTCAAGCGCTGGCTTCTCACACCGCATGCAATGATATTCCGTCTGTCTAATAAAACTATCCAGGTTTGCTTTCATGACAAGGCGGAGGTTATTCTCAGCTCTGAGTCGCGGGTCGTGACATATACCGATGCCTCGGGTCACCGCATCACCGTACCACTGTATTCAGCGACCTCCCACTCGAATGAAATTGCGTCGCGGCTGCGGTACACCAAGGACATCCTTTGCGAACTCATTCAAAATCGTGAATTGTAGCTGTGGCTACGGGATCAACGAACGCAGGAAGGAAGAGAGGGATGCGATTGGAAGGGTAGACAAAATATATTATGAGGTATTGCTACAGCAACATACGCAACACCACAGAAGAGCCAACTGTCTGCCGCACAACTCCACCTTTTTTCTGCAGTGTTGTGTATGTTGGAGGTGTTCTGCCGAGGACTCTACGCGGGTGCTGTTGTAGAAGTTTAGTTCTCTCCCCCTCTCTCTTCTTTTCGTTTTTTTTTTTTTTTTTTTTTTGAGATTTATGTGTTTTTTTTTTTTTCTTTTGCCTTCACATCACATGTACGTATACATAAATTTGTGCACATGTATTCTGTGTAGACGCACCTTCCTATTTTATGCATGCACGTACGTGTGGGTTCAACATGCATGCTTAATTCACCCATAAGTAGAAGAGGGTGGGGAGAAACGAATAGATAGACAAGACGGAGTGGCTGCGTGGGTGTGTGGGCAGGGCGAACAAAATGAGTGGTACTGACCGCCACCACCACCACCACCACCCCTTTTCTCCTCCTCCTCCGCCACGTCCCTTCACTCCTACGCGTTTCATGCGTGTCGCAGAACCATCCAAAAAAAAAAAAAAAGAAAAGAAAAAAAGAAAAAGAAAAGGCACAATTGAAAGGAAAGCGGGGAAAAAAAAGCCGATACGCACACACACACACACACCGCGGAACGAAAGGAGAAGAGAAGAAAGGAAAGTGGGGAAGGGAGAAGGAATGCAAAAAACACTCAGACCGACAGACGGACAGACAGTCGCACGTACAACAAGTAAGAGCGGAAGAAAAGAAAAAAGAGATGAAATGTGGGCTTAAAGAACAGAGAGAAACGGCTGAGGGCACGAGTAGACGGAAGAAAAGTGCCTCTGACGCCGCATAGTTCTTGACGAGAAGGGCGACAGTCGTGAAGTTTTTGGAGTGTTTTTGTTTCTTTTTTACTTTAATTTTATTTTGAGTGTGCCGTTTTTCTCCTTTTCTTTTTGGTTTTTGATTTGTTTTGCTTAACGTCTTGTTTGTGTGTGTGTGTGTGTGTTTGGCTGTGTCCGGCTATTTTGGGGTTTACTCAGACAACTTGACCTTTGCTGGTGCCGATGGTGTTTTGTGGCACCGAGTGCGAGAGGGAGTTGAAGGGCTGCTGATGTCTTTCTGCGCGTTGCTGTTTTTGAAAACTGTTTTCATTTCTTTTGTTTCTTTTTTTCTTTTTTTTTTTTAAATTTATTGGCTTCACTGCGGGATGCGTCCGTCCGTCTTTCCGTCTGTGAGTTTGTGCGCCACACCTACGGCGGCTGTTATTGAGGGAGGGAGGGAGAGAAGCGGGGGAGTAGTAAAGGCGATCAGGTGGCTCAGCTGTTCTTGTGAGGGGGGCACGCAATAAATACGCCACATATATAGATCTATCCTTTATATATATATATTATATGCACATATATAATATAATATACTTTTGTTTTAGTTCTGCTAGAAATTTATTTTTATTTTTTGACTGCGACGGCAGCGGTAGCGGCAACAGAGAGGAAGGCTGTCAGCAGTTTTAGGCGAAAGGGCTCGGATGGGCTGTGGGGCGAGTCGTAACGTTAAGGCTGACGCCGATGTCTCATTGCCCGTCTTTGATCCTTTGCACCACGGCGTGCGGGGACGCGGTTTGATGGACTCAACGCAGCGTTTGCTGGGGAATGGGGAGAGAGTGTCATTGCTGCATGGTGGCGGTGATGATGACGAAGAAAACGAGGTGCTCTCTGACATCACCATCGAATTATCCACGCGGAGCTGTAGGAGTGGCGTCACGTGTGGCTCCTTTCTGTTCAGGGAGAATGAATTGGTGCGGCAGTGCCAGGAGGTGCCACTCTCCATCGAGGAGGATCTTTTTGTCTACGATGATGTCGTCGTCTCTAAAAATGAGGCGCAGACAAAACACTGGCGAATTGAGGGACGTAGACCGCTGGCGTCAAGGCGGGTATCGACAAGGCTGAAGGGAGGCGGCCCCTCGGATAATTTGTTCCACTTCACGGACTTCAATATTTGTGTTGACGAGGTCGATTTGGCGGCGGATCAGCAGACGGGCGATGGTGTCTTGCGACAATTGTCTATTCAGGAAGGGGCTCAGCAGGCGATTTTGTTGGGGGCCACAGTCGTGCGGACATTCAGCGCGGCCCCAAACACGGTAGCCGCGATGCTGCGGACCAGTGAGCCAATGAGCCGAAAGGAGTTTTCTCGGCTTTTGCGGGAAATTCAGGTGGAGACGTTCATTGGACATGCGTCGCGTGTGAAGTGTATTTCTGTTTTTCCAACGGAGCGTAGTTTTGTGAGTTGCTCGAGCGAGGAAGCCTCAGTGACATTGCGCAGTCTTGTAACGGGGAAGGAGGAAGGCATATTCACCGGTCACCGTGACCTTGTTATATGTACTGCCGTCTCCCCGGATGGCAAGTATCTTGCCACCACAAGCAAAGACCAAACAATGTTGATTTGGGACGCCATTATAACGAAGGTGCTGCACATATTAAGGCACGGAATGGTGGTGATTTGCTGCTGCTTTAGCCCAGACAGTAATACTGTGGTTTCAGGATGTCAAGATCGTGTCTGTCGATTATGGGGCGTCCGGAAAGGAAAGGAACGAGTGGCTTATAGCAAACATGCTGGCATTATCGTCAGCGTGGCATTTAGTCCGGACGGAAACTATGTCTGCAGCACATCTGCAGACCGAACGCTTCATGTGTGGTCAGCAACTACAGGCAATACATACCTGAAGCTAAATGGCCATGTAGGTATTGTTTTGGCCTGTAGTTACACTTCCGATGGAAAATATATCATTAGTAATGATGAGACGCATCTTTGCGTCTGGTCAGCTGCTGATGGGTCATGCCAGCTCCGCCTAGCTGTCACGGAATTGGCCGGTAAACCACGTGGCACATCCCGCGCTGGGAAGTTGGCATGGACATCTTCATGTGCTGCACCCGGTGCCTTCACGCGGTACATGGCTGTGGCCTGCACTAATCGTTTTGTGTATATTCTTGACATTTGCAATGGCAGTGAGCAAAGCAGCGTGTTTTGCAAGGCCCCTGTGTACTGTTTGGCGGGTGGCTATAAAGAGAAGATTGCCTTTGGGGACAATTTTGGTAATTTGTACGTTAAGACACTTTTATAATTCCAAACTGATGCCAGCGGACGCAGAAGCCATCAAAAGGGGATGAAAGTTAACTCAAAGCGAGAGCCGAGTGGGCGAATAGAGAAAAAAGGGGGAGAGAGAAGGGAGGGAGAGGAAAAACCTTCTGCTGCGCCATTATTTCCATCATCACGGGCGGTTTCAATTGGTGTGGCGCAGTTTTTCAGCTTCGGCTTTTTTCTTTCTTTTAACGAAGGCATTATTATTATTATTATTGTCGTTGTCTTTTGTTTTGTTTTGAGCCAGCCGAGGAGAATTCTTCCTTTTCCTGTATTTTTCTTTCCACAAGACTTAAGGGCTTTTTTTTTCCCCATTGCAGTGTGAATGGAGTGTCGGTTTGCCTTTTTTTTCTCTCTTTTTTTTTTTTTTTGCTTCACCTGCGTTAAACCCTCGCGGTGGTGATTGGCGTCACCTGCCCCCTTTCAGCCTGCGCAGCAGTCGGTGTGTGTGCATGTCTGCTGCGGCCACAAGAACAACAGCAAGGCATTATTATTATTGTTATGGTTATTATTATTGTTTCAAACAACTATTTTTTTTTTTCTTTTAATTCCTTTCTTCATATATGCCATGACTGCATGCAAATTAAAATATGGCTGCGCATACACGTGGTATATATACCATATAATATATACCATATGTATGCGATGTATCTGTACGTACCATTTTTGTGTATATATTTGTGTTTGTACATATTCCTCCCCCCCCACCAACACTGCAGTTTTGCAGGAGTTCATGGAGGTGTTGGCACGCCTGCCTTTTTTTTGTTTGTTTGTTTTGCCTCTTTGCATATGTGTGGTTTCTGCCGATAAGTGTTCATGTGGTGTGAGTCTTTGCCAGTTGTGCGTATTTACCTGATAGTCTGTCTGTCTGTCTGTGTGTGTGTGTGTTGTGCGGTGCATTGCCGCCAGAGCACCGTGCGCATTTATATGGGTGTCCGCCGGTAAATCCCCGATACGTCCCACTACATGCCTCATGCACACTGCGAGACAATTCTTTTTTTTTTAACTTCACTCTTTCTTTTTTTTTTTTTTTTCCGCATATCTTCTCCGTGGCGATGGTTCACGTGGAGGGCGGGAGCCTGCGGCTGGGAAGACAGACAGGCCGGAGGAAAGGCGGTTGCAGAAGGGTGTGTGAGGGATAAAAAGAAGAGAGGAAGGGTTACCAAAAAGGAATTTCTTTCTTTTTCTCACTCAAACTCACACGTACCACACATACGTTATATATTTGTTAAGGTTGCTGCTAATAATAATAATAATAATAATAATAATAAAAATTAGTATTATTATTAGTTTTTCTTCCTGTTTGCCTGTGCGTGTGTGTGTGTGCGTAATATTTGCACGATTGCTGGGCGCATCGTGCTGGGTGTGTAGTGAAGTTATTACGCACATTGACTTCTTATATATATATATATTTATATATTTTTTTGGGCGTGTGTGTGTGTGTGTGTGTGTGTGTTTCTCTTTGTGCCGGCGGCAGATATGAGTTCTTTACCGTCGCATGTACGCATTTTTGTTCGCACGAGGCCTACGGACTTTATCGCGGACGACGTCAACATTCAGCCAAATGGGACGCTGTACATCACAAGACGAATGAAGGCAGGCATCACGGCAGCTCAGCACACACACAAAAAAAACGGAACATCGAGTAGCTCTGCCTTTGCCGGCGGCGATGGTGATGGTACCCTGTCGTCATTGACCTCTGAGGCGGCTGGGGCCTCTTCCCAGGAGAAACTGGCGTTCACATTTGATGCGGTGCTGCACAACGCCTCGCAGGAGGCGGTGTACGACGCGACCGCCTCCGAGTTGGTGGAGTCGCTGCTGCAGGGCTTGAACTGCACACTTCTTTGCTATGGCCAGAGCGGATCAGGGAAGACGTACACGCTGTTTGGCGGCAACACGTACACCACACGTGGGTGCGTTCCGCGTGCCGTGCACTCCATGTTTGAATCCATGGCGGAGTCAACGGACCACGAGTTCAAGGTGCACCTCACGTTTGTTGAGGTCCACGGGGATCAATTGTTTGATCTGCTCGGAAAGGGGCCCGCCGCTTCCGTGAGGCCAGGCGGTAAAAACAATGCGGCTGAAAAAGTTGTTGTGACGCTTGACAGCAACGGCGATGTTGTGCTGCGCGGGGTGGAGGAGCGGCAATGTGCCAATGAAGGCGAGGCCCTGGCGGCTATGTTTGAGGGCCTGCAGCGACGCATGAGTAGGCCGAACTCATTCAGCCCGCAGAGCTCATACTCGCATGCCGTACTGACGTTTCATGTATTGAGCAAGAGTCTGGTAGACAGTGACGCTCTCGTCCATCATTCTCGATTTAATTTTGTGGATTTGGCCGGGATTCAGCGACCCGCCCCGCTGGCAGACGAGGCTGCGAGGCAAGAGGCAAAGATCATCAATCGCTCCATTATGATGTTTGAACAGGTCGTCCTGGCACTCTCTGGCCCTCAGCCTCGCCACGTGCCGTACCGCCAAAGCAAACTTACCATGTTACTGAAGGACTCTATTGGTGGCACCAGCAGAACGACCCTCATTGCAAACATATGGCCCGAGGATCGTCATAAAGAGTTGACCTTAGCAACGTTAAACTTCGCCAAGCGTCTGGTGAGGATTGAGTCACATCCCGCTGTGAACACCTCCACGGACCCAGAGGCACAAATCAGGATGCTCCGGAGGCAGGTGACCAGCCTAAAGTCCGAGTTACGTATGCAGGATCAACTGGCTGGTCGTGGGGCGGTCCCTACCGCGCCCCTGGAAGCCGATGAAATCCAAAATGCGCGGGAGCTGGTCATGGCTTTTGTTTCTGGCTCAACACCACAGGTGCGTGTGGGTTCTGTGCGGGAGATGCATGCCTGTTTTCTGGTCTTCAAGAACCTTTTGGGCGAGTGTGAGGCACAGCTGAGAGAGTCGCAGGTGCAGCGGGAATTATCGCCTCGCCAGGGTAGTGCCACCAGTATGAAGAGCGTGAAGCGAAAAGGGGGTTTGAGGCAGCACGGCTCCTCCGAGTACAAGGAAAATACCAGGTACGTGAGCAGTGTCGAGGATGCTGCGGCGGGTGTGGGCATGGGCACGATAGAACGACTAAGCCCTGTCATTCGGGAAGTGTTTTTTCAGCGTCAGCGCAGCTGCTCGAACGCCGGTCCGACGGGGCTGTTGGGGGCGAGGGATATGGGCGGCGATGGGCAAACCCCGGGCCACACACCCACACCTCCAGTCGCCACAAACACCACGGCCCCCAACAACATTACGGCGGCTGGAGTCGCTGCTTCTACATTCCCTACTGCCGGGGCCACCACCCGTGCTAAGGCGGCTGCATTGCCGCTCCCAGATGGCGAGAAGATGAAAATACAGGCCCATTCAAAACGTCAATCCTCCTCTCCCCCGACTGAAAAACTAAAAACCAGCCTTCCACCTCTTGAGTGCGAAAAAGCCACAACGACTGTGTCCTCTTCCAGGTTTTTGGGAATGCAGGATAACGCGATTCGTGACAGACGAACGGCATTTGAGGCATATAAGCGCACAAGCGGGGGAGCTTGCCAGTTGGAGGCCATAGAGAATGCTCGAAAACTTGTAGCAGAGAAGAAAGAAAACATATTGCAGCTCCAAAAACGAGTGAAAGAGATTAGGTTAAGCATGGAGGAAAGTAAGAAGTCTGAAGGGTCTCAAACCCCCGTCATGGAAGAAAATGCGATTGCAAGGCATGCGTCCGTAGATGCGACACACTCATCCTACGCGTTATTTGAAGGAAGTCACAGCGCGACTGAGAATAATGTGAATTTTTCCGAGTATTTTTCTACGTCACCCGTGGAAAACCTCCCTCACATGACGTTAGCAGAGCGGAAGGCTTTTTTGAACCTTTCAAAAAATGCTCTGACGAGGGCCGTGATGGAAAGTGGAGTTCTTGAGAGGCGGTTCAACCGGCTATGTGATGCATTTATGAGCAACTTTCAGTTCTGGCACCAATCCCAACTCCAGCCGCAGTTTCTGACGCCAGAAGAGGGGGCGGCGGCAGAAACAACTAATTTGAACGCCAATTATTCCTCGAGGGAAAATAACTCTTTTCAGATCAGCGTTCCACGCGTCATGGCAAAGGGGGAGGGTGAGACGCGGTTTGTTGACGCTGCGGAGCGCCTGGAGACTCAGAACATGCAGCAGCAGCAGCAGCAGCAGGAGGAGGAGGCTCTAGAAAGCGCGGTATTCTACGCCGCAAAGAGACTTGCGAGAAGGGGGTTTCAGTTGCGTGAGTAAAAACGTGAATATACTCGCATGCGGCCGGAAGAGCAAAAGCGAGTTAGAGAGGAAAAAAAAAAAAAAAAGAGAGAGATGGGATGAAAAACAAAGACAAAAGAGGGTTGAGGGAAAAAGAAGAAAAATATATGGAGGGAAACAGGAGGAATGTAAATGGGGAAAAAAAAGGGGGGGAAAGGAAATGTAAAGCAGTAAGACCAAACACTGAAGGAATCGAACAGTGTAAAAGCAGGTGCCTATGGAGGGGAGGGGGCAATGAAGCTTCGTCTCGAGACGGTTATGTACAGTTGTATGTTTATCCACCCACCCACTGACTCCCCACCAGTAAAAAGTATGACAAAAGAGGGACGAGGGAGGCAAGGAGCGTGTGTGGCATAGTGAAGAATTGGGCTTCAATCATCACCCGCTCAGGATTTTTCAAAAATAAAACAAAATGGCGGTATATGGCTAACTAACCACGTACCTTTGTGTCAAGTTCCCTGTGTCTATGCGTGCATGTTGGTGTTGCACCGGATGCCCTTCAAGGGGGAAAAGGACGTTGAAACCCCACTCTACCTTCCTTTTTTTTTTACTTGTTTTGCGCCCCTGGGGGTGGATGCGAAAGAAGAATAGGGAAGGGGGGGCTGCGACGGCCTAGACAGCAAGGCAGGCATACGTGTTAGCACAGGGGGTGAAGCGAGGGAGGAGGTCCCACTCTATTTTTTTTTTTTGTGCTTGTACTTTTGCCAAAGGGAACCACACGGAGGGAGCGAGTGATGAACGTTATCCCGGCACTAGCGAAGGAGGTTGTCAGACGGCTAATGAAGCGCACCGATGAGGCCGCTGCGCTGAGGGTCACGGAGGATCTTGCAGCCTTTGTGGTGCGGCTCTCACTCTTTGATTCGCCACACATTGATGAGAAGGGCAACGTTGCAGAGACACCGGAAGGGATTGAGGCGATGGCAGAAGAAATTTCAAAGTATTTTGTCAAGTGCTCGCCGCATGTGTTGGCGACGCTGTCTCTGCAGTGCCAAACGGCCGGGCTACGCGGTAGCTTCACGAATAAACGCCGCAATGAACAAGTGAAGCAGGAGGCAATCACATTACGTCTGCTGGGCTCACTCTGTGAGAACTCAACAAGTCAGCCGGAGGAAATGCTTAGCGAGATTGCCTTTTTTATCCTTCATCGCTACCGCCAGCTGAATGCTGCCCAAGGGAACGTGGAGTCGCGGAAGGAAACTGTGGCAGTTCTGAACGCGGTCCTGCCGCGGTCACAAGTGCGTTCTTTTGCAAACCAGCCGGCGGAGGAAAAGAGGCGGCAGTTGGAGGAACTGCACCGCATCGTATGGGGGATTCGTCTGTACAACAAGGCGGAGGGACGAACCGCGGGTGCCGGCCTCCTGTCGCTTCATGAAACCGCGGAACATCTAATGACTCAGTTGGATAGCTGCATTTCGCAAGAAATCCATGCCGCCACAGCCGTTTGCTCGGATTATGTGAAGTTTTTCCACTCCCCATCGTCACCTCTTGGCAGCCCGGAGAAACAGGCGTTTCGTGAGGAGTACCATCGTCAACTGCAGTTTCTTCTGAACCTGCGCGCAGCGAAAGAGCGGCTGGATCTGCTCTCGGCTCGCATCCGCACGAACTTACTCCCCGCGTATGAAAAAACTCTCGTGGAAGTGAAGGCGGCGCTTGGGGTGGGGGCGATGCGTTCCGACGGCGTCACACTGCGAAGTAGTGTGCCGAAGCGCGTAGCCTATCCAAAATTTATTGCCCTTGCAGAGGCATACGAGGATGTGGAGCAGAGTTTTGAGGGATTTGAGGAAATCGAGGCCCTCGTGGATATTTCCATTTCTCTTGGAAAAATATCAAAGATGTCGTTGCCGCCAACGCTCCTGGAAGAAGCCCTGGCGACATCGAAGAGTGAAAAGGCTGCCGATTGTGCTGCCATTGCAGCCTACGTTGCCACACGTACCGAATCATGCCCTTTATTTTATGCAAAGAATGCTACCGAGCTGAAGCAACACGCGTCTTTGCGTGCGATGAACGGATTATGTCCTGTGAGTTTCGTTGAAGACGGCATTTGCGTGGAGGGGAGAACGAGCGAGGAGGACAGTGCGTGCGCTGGCTTTGTCGTTCGTCCGGCACCGGCGGGCAGCCTGGGCGAATGGTACGCCTTTTGCTCCGAATACGCATTGCGGCGTTTTGTAGCGTCACCGTTTTGGTTCATTGAGGCTGTGAAACGGATGGTACGGGAGGATTTTGTGCTTATCAGCCTGCTCGGCTTTCTTGATCGTCTTCCGCACGAGTTGTATATCAAAGGTACGCGCAAGTACGAAGCACGCGAGGGTCTTGTCGCAGCGGAGGCGCGCCAAGACGTCTGCACACAAACAGGGCAGATTGACCCTTACATGGACCACAATTACCGCTGGAACGAGTGGGACTTGCGGCGCCAGGCACTGAAGCTTGTGAATCTCTTTGACATGCGTACACACTCGACCCAAACGATTGCGTCTCATTTTCGCCGTGATGACACGACGCAAATCCGGCCTCCTCGGGATGACGAGACGCAGACCATGCAGGACGCTGCAGTGCAGCCACCACGTACGGTGCAGTACCTTAAAGGGCTGCGGGGTACCAAAACTTCCGCGATAGAAACCGTCCAGCGAACCTTTCTGTACTAACGGGCGGAAGGATGCGCGTCACTCTCGTTCTCTCTCTTTCTCTCTTGTTCCGTGTTTCTCTGTGTGAGCATGCGAGAGTAACTGAGCATTAAAAAGACAAAACACAAAACAAAACAAAAGGAGAAAGGAGGAGGGGGAGTCGGCGGTGGGGTGGCATTGGACTCACATGTGAATTGAAACAATCATGTACGGTAGACTCCAGAGTGGGACGGAAGAAAAAAAACAGGGGAAGAAAAAAAGAGGAAAACGCAGGAGGGGTTAGAAATGGGAAGGACAGCTGTTGTTCTTGTCGTTGCACTTTTATTGGCATTTCTTTTTTTTTTTTCCTTTTTTTTATTTTTAACGCAAACTAGAGGAAAATAAAGAACGAAAAAAAAGAACATTAATAATATCGTACCACCGCAAATCATGGCAGTTAAAAGCTTGGAGGATCGGCTTGTGGAGCGCTTCATGCGTTACTCCGCCATCTCCAGTCAGAGCAACCCGGCGAATGTCGGAAAGTGCCTGCCGACGTCTCCTGGGCAGCAGGAACTCGCTGAGCTTCTTGCCGCGGAGCTGCGTGCCAGCGGTCTGGAGGACGTTGTGTGCGACGACCACGCGACGGTGACGGCAGTCAAACGGGGGCGCAGGAAGGATTGCCCGACCATCGGCTTTATTGTTCACCTTGACACGGTTGACGTTGGCCTCAGTCCTGTTGTGAAGGCTCAGAAGCTGCGCTACGAGGGCGGAGATATTTGTCTCAACAAGGAGCAGGACATTTGGCTGCGTGTGGCGGAACACCCCGAGATTGAACGGTACGTGGGCGAAAACATATTGTTCAGCGATGGCACGAGTGTTCTTGGCGCGGATGACAAGGCGGCCGTGACGACCGTGATGGAGATGATCACGAGCCTGCGGCCAAATGAAAAGCATGGAGACATCATTGTCTGTTGCGTCCC
>NW_001849567.1:464637-504133 GCF_000209065.1 Trypanosoma cruzi
CGAAGGGGGTTTTGGTGAATCCGTTGTTGATGGCCGTTGACTTCATTTCACGGTTTGACCGCAAAGAAACCCCGGAGTGCACGGAGGGTAAGGAAGGCTACCCAATGGTTTGCCGAAATGACCGCAACTCAGAACGAGGCCGTCCTTCACGCGATGATTCGTGAGTTTGATTTGAATAAGTTTAAGGAGCGCAAGCAGAAAATGATTGAGGTGGCCAACGAGATTCAGCAGCTGCACCCCACCGGCCGTGTGCATGTACACACGGAGGATGTGTACCGTAACATTTCCGACTTTTTGGGCGAGGACCGCACGGCGCTCGATATTATTTTTGAGGCATTGAGCATTTTGGGCGTGGAGCCGAAAGTGATAGCGATGCGTGGCGGAACCGACGGGGCGGTACTCTCCTCGAAGGGCATCGTGACGCCAAATTACTTCACCGGTGCGCACAACTTCCACTCGAAGTTTGAATTTTTGCCTCTCTCGTCACTTGCCAAGTCGTATGAATTGACGCGGCAAATTGTTTTTCTGGCGGCCAAACGCGTGAAGCCAAGGCTGTGACGTGGGGGGGGGGGGGATGAATAGAAATGCGTGCGGTGTAGTTTTGTTACCGCCACCGCCTCTCTTTCAATGCCACCATATATATATATATATATATACATATCCATACATGTATGCTTGCCCTTAGAGGGCATTGAAAACGCACAATAAAGAAGAAAGAAGAAAAAAGAAGAAAACATAAAACAAACGAGGGGTAATCCACTTTTATTATCATCATTTTTTTTTTTCATATATTTATTTTGGCGCGTAGGAGGGGGAAATGGGCTTTTGTTTGTCTTTTTATTTTTTATTGGGGTTTGTGTTTGAAATCTTCCATCGCACTTATAAGTAAAAGCCATGCCCTTTTACGTTTTCATTGTCGGGCGACACGGTGGCCGTGCGCTGTTGTACTCCCAAACATCTTCGCCGCCGTCCGCCTCCTTTTTTCTTTTTTTTTGCCTTTCTGTCGGGCTACCGCGGTGTGGTTGGCCCCGCCCGGTACCTTTTGCTGCCTGACGAATTCCACCGCCTCTTTTTATTGAGGGAATAGTCGTTTATTATTGTTTTTTTCTTGCGTGTTTGTGTTAATTGTCTCTTGCCTATTTACCCTACGCGGCCGTCTTTTTTGTGGCAGTACAAGGAGGTGGTGGTGCGCAGCGAGCTTCTTAAAAGGCGGAGGGAATTCTTTTCTTACTGTGTGTCTCTGCGGCAGCCTGCAGCCCTAAGCCGCACTGCAAAGAGGAATTAACCGTCGCAAGGGCGAGAAAACGAGAAGCGAAGTTAAAGAAGGAACTAAAGAAGACGAAGATAACAGAGAGTAGAGCGAGAAATGACCGAGGCACCGGTCTCACTGCAGTCACTAACGCCCCTTGACGTGAAGCAGCTTTCAAGGGATCAAAAGCGTCAGCTCCTACGGCAGCACCGCGAGAACCCATCACGCAGCGCGAACGTTGTTCTCTTGCTAGGGACGGATCTTCTTGCTGGCGGCACTGGAGGCATCGGCTCCACGGAACTGTCATGCATTTACGAGCAGATTCTTATTGCGGCGCTGGACTGTGGCAGAGTTGACATGGCGCGGCAATATCTTTCAGTCCTGTATAAATGGTTTGGGAAGCAATCGGTGCGGGTGCGTCATCTTGAAGGGTTGTGTCTGGAGGCGGAGGCGAAGTTGGTGGAGGCGGAGCGTTTGTACCGCGCCATCCTGAAGGAGCATCCGACGGATCAGTTCGCCGTCCTGCGTCTTTCCACCATGTTAAAAAGTGAGGGGAAGTACCAGAAGGCCATTGAATTATTAGAAAAACAGCAGGTGTACACCGATGAGAATGGTGAGAAGCACACATTTCTTGAGGTACACCGCGGCGACAGTCTCTCCGTCTACCGTGAGTTGTCAAACCTCTACTACCTCTGCGAGGACTATCGCATGGCTCTTCACTACGCCGATGAGGCAATGCTGTTCAACAGCAACGAATATCTTTCTCACACACGCCTGGCGGAGCTGTACTACATTGTAGGCGACTACAAACGCTGCCTTGTTGAGTACGCACAGTCATTGCGTCTCAATGGCCACGCGAACAACTGCCGGGCCGCGTATGGCCTCTGGCTTACGGCCAACGAAGTAGTGCGGCAGGCGAAGGCGGCTCCGAAGTCGTCGGATGGTGAGCGGACGAAAGACGAAGCGGTGGAACTGCGGGCGTGGGCAGAAAAGAAACTGTTGGAGATATACAAGGGCAGTCCGACGCTTTCGGCTGTCGAGGCCATGCTGCAGCGTGTGGCGTGAGTGGGGCCACACACGCAGACAGAAAGAGAGAGGAGAACAGAAAAAAAAAAATATGCAAAAAAAAAATAATAATATTGAAACGGCGCCTTAAGACACAGAGTGGAGGGGGCGTGACGGCGGGGGACACAATTGAGTTGCGGACGGGTTTGTTGCTGAGTGGGGCGAACTGCGAGGGAGCATGCAGATGTCTGGGGACGACTGAGAAGAAAAAAAAAAAAGGAGGAGGAGCACTCTGCCTTGCCTCGTTTGCTCCTGTTCCTGGCACGATCCATGGGGTTCAATGTTGGTAAAATAACGTAGGAGCGACAAGGCAACAAAAACAACAATAATAATAAAAGGACGGCAATGGACCGAAAAGTGTGAAGGAATTGGACATGACCAAAATAAAAAAAACAAACAAACAAACAAAAACAAAGAAGAGAGAAGGAAGACGGGAGAAATCAGCAAGAGAAAAAAATAAGGAGCCCACACACAGCCACGCACACGAAGAGGGCTGATGACGGTGGTGGAGGGGGACAGTGATAAATTTAAAAAAGGATTCCGAATGATAGACAGAAGTGGGAGCGGGACTTTTTGAAAGGAGTGAGAGATGTCTCTTCCCTGATCCTCAGCAGAAACACTTTTTTGACCCCGCCGTGGTTTGCTTTTTTTTTTTTTTTTTTTAAAGCAGGAGCAAATAATAAGAGCAACAATGGTAATAGTAATGCTTGGGGACTCGATGTGTACAATTGCCACGAAGTGTCATTTCAACATTGCTGTGAGTTATTGGTGGGCATGGTGTGTGTGTGTGTGTGTTTGTGTTTGTATTTTTTATCAATAAATAATTTAATCAAAATATTTAATTTTTAATGTTAAAAGTTTTTTTTTTTTCTTTCTTTATGTTGCGGCAGCAGTAGACCGTGGGGGACGACGGTGCATAGATAGACTATTCCCCAGGACACCCGAGAGAGGGATTATCAAGGGGGCTGCCGACAGAAGTGCTGCTGGACTGCCACCCTCCTGTTGTTTTGCGATGAGTGGGGGGAGTGCGTCGGCCAGTGAAGCGTACGTTAGACCGTCTCCCACACCGGCGCCCTCCGTCAATTTTACATCCGGCGATACTCCACCCACTCCGACAAGATCGACTCCGGCGGCAGCAGCAGCTGCTAATTTTACAGCCTGGGCTGCGTCGAAAAATGGCCGCGGGGAGGAGCGGAAGGCGGTGGCTGCGGCTGTTGCAGCAGATGTGCGCGGGACAGTGGAATACCGCGCGGCGTGGGACGTGGAGCTCTGGAAGGCCATTCAGGCCGCGCGGCTACGGCGGCAGTTAGAGGAGCAGAAAAAGAGGGCTCTTGCGGCACTCGCCAAATTTGTCAAATTGAGGGAGCAGCAGGCCACTGAGAGATGCGAGCTCCGGGAGCGAGAGATTGGACGCAGGGAGCAGCGTTTGGTGGAGGAGGAGAAGCAGATGGAGAAGCGAAAGTGGCGGCTGGCGGAAATGGAGAAGGACATGCAACACATGCGTCAGCAGTTGGCGGACGCTCGGCGGCGTGCGGAGGCAGAGGCGCAGGCGGAGGTGAAGCGGGCAAAGGAAGACGCCGCACACGCGGTGGCGCTGCAGGAACAACGTATACAGGCAGCAGAGGCACAAACGAAACGCGCGGAGGAGCGGTTGCAGCAGGCGCAGCGCGATTACTTGGCGCTCTCAGAGGAGTTCCATCGATTTCGCACGCGGGAACTCGCGGGACCTTCTGAGAAGGCGACCAGCGTCGAGACTCGGCTGCGGAGGGAGTTTGCGGTGGAGCAGCAGGCGCTACAGGACCGTCTTGAGCGGCGACACATGGAGCGTGAAGAGCAGCTGACACGGCGCTGCCGTGAGCTTGAAGAGGAAAACAAGCGCCTTACGGCGTTGGCAACCAAACGCAAGGAGCAAATGCGACGCACCGCCGAGGAAGTGGAACAGCTCATTTCGGCGAAAAAAAAAATAGAGCACAGGCTGCGGCGAAAATCGGCGATAGACGCCACTGCAGGCGTCACAGACACATTAAAAAAGAAGAAAGAGTTGGCGGTGGGCGACGTGATTTCGAAGGTGCCGGCTGCCGATGTCGCGCCGGTGGCAAAAGAAGTAGAGCGTCTGCGTTCTGAGCGTCGTATTATCCTGGAGGGGAGTGCCGGTGCGCTGGATCAGGACAGCGACGTGGTCCGCTGCCTGGACGCGAGGATTAACGAACTGCTTGAGCGTCTTCAGAGTCGGGGCTACGCGTTGTAGCCGGTGACAGATTGAGAGTGCTGCGGCCATTTCTAGTTTCGGCACCGTAGAGAAAACGATCCTTTTTTTATTTTTTATAAAAAAGAATTTTTTTTTCTCTGCCTGCCTGTTGGTCCGTTTTTTTTTTTTTTCTTATTTGCGTTGCTTCTCCCTTTGTTTCTTTTTTCTTTTTCTTTTTATTTATTTGTTTCTACCTCTGTGTGTGCTTGTGTGGGGTATTGGTGGTGGTGGGCAGGGGGGCCGGAGCCGTGGCAGCAGAACAGCGTCAATGCCCTCCACGACGTCGCATCCCCCGTTTAAGTCTGCCGCGATTCGTCGCGGTGTTTTGGGAGACGCCGAAAAGACCGCGAAGGGCGACAGGCAAAATATCGACGGCGGTGACGAGCGACGGCCTTTCATCTCGATTGCGCAGCCGTCCGCAGCGCCAGCGTTGGCACCTCAGCGAGGTAAAGAGTGGCGTGCGTACCCCAAAGTACCTTTTTATGCCGTTATGCAGGGTCTGCAGCTGGTGATCAACGTGGCAGGGCCCGAAGAGGACGCGGGTGATGGTTTGAATGATGCCGGGCTTTTAAGGGGCCTTTCGATGCTGCAGGAGATGTTACAAGCATCCGCCACAAAGTACGGCGGTGTTTACTATATAAGTGCTCTGCCGGCAAGCCGCAACACTCTTCTTTATCCTGCGCACGCTACCCGTTCTCATACCGGCGCATCTGCTCTTTCTTCAGTCGCCACAACTGCCGAGTTGGACTACTGGAAGTATCTTCAAGCCTTACAAGATGTCTTTTACCGCTTTGCTGAGCTGCGTGATCTCTGTTGCACCGGATTTTCAAAAGAGCACTGTACCCATCACGTTTTCTTTTTACGCATCACAGAACACCCTCGATTGAAGGATCTCATGGCGATGCTGGCCATTGAAAATTCTCGTCTGTGCTTCTGCCTGTGCGCTTCTTCAAGGGTGACACAACAATATTTTACGCAGCGTGCGCAGGATGTGGGGGTGGAACTGGAGTGGGTATTGGGTTCCACGTTGGTGACGGAGCCAGAGAGGCTGACGATGACGGAAGTCAACCCCGTCTTTGCACTCTGGGACGTGTTTGTGAATCTTCCGCTTCACACCACTTTTGCCGCGCAGGAGGCGAGTGGTGCGGCAGCGATGACGTTATCTCCTGACGGGGTCACCGCTGAACGCTTCTTGCAGAACACAAATGTAACACTTGTGTCCTCACTACGTTTTGCCGGAAGCGAGTGGAGTTCCCATACTGTGCGGCTGTGCGAGGTGGGGCAACTTTCTGAGTTTGGTCGACGGCGACTTGTGTGGTCATTGATGGCAACCCCATGTGTCGTGCTGCCACAGCTTGTGTCGGGTCTCGTGCGATGTCTCGTGGAGGAAAGCCCGGTCGATTACTTTGAGATGCGCTTTACACATGACATGGCCACGGCTACCGGGAGGGAAGGTGCGGAGAACGCAGGCCGTGGTGTCGCATATGTGACGGGGGCTCGCCGCGGGGTGGTGCAGCGCAAGAGTGCTTCCTCCACCAGCAACAACAACTTTTTTGCGTTTAGCCGGCTCAGCGCGGAGGCGTGGCTTTCAGATGATGACCGCCGTTACTACGGCCTTTTTCTCAAGGATGACCCGGTGCCGTTGGAATGCGAGTTCACTGTGGAGTCACTGCGGTATCGCCGGCAGGCGGACCAAAACGAGCCCACTACGGGCGATGACGTGTTTCACCCGCAGTGCTGGGGCTGCGGCTTTCAGATGGAGAACCACGTGGAGCGTATATTGGTTGACGAGGAGGAGTGAGCGGGTGGTGGTCATTGCTGGGGGTTGGGGGGTTGGGAGTTTTGGTGAACAAGAGGAGAAACGGTTGGGAAGAATAAGAAGGAAAAGAGATGATGTGGCGTTTTATCTGGCTTTAGAAGGGGACAGTTTATGCGAACTTTGTGGTTTTCTTTTTTGATTTTTTTTTTTTTTAAGTGTTGATTTTATGGCAGTGATGTTTTCTGCCTTTTTTATATGCCCCCGCCGCACCAACACGGTGCCGGCGGCATTCATGACGCATGTGCCATTTTTGCTGCTGCTTTGGTTTTTCTGCGGTGCCCCGCTTCTTGCTGTGGCCCGGACGCACATTATTATGGACGTTGATGGCTCCGTGGACGACTATGCCTCGCTCACAACGATCATGCAGAGCCCGCACCTCCGCAGCCAACTGAGTCTCATTACTATCTCTGGGATGACGTGGGGCCACGCTGCGACTGTGGCACGCAACATTTGCCGATTCTTCTTGCTTTCGCAGCTGAAGGGTGTTACCGTGTCGATAGGAGCGTTGCGAGCAACAGCAGATGATTACAACACGGTGCTGTCTCGTGGTGGATGCCGTCACAGCCAAGGGTTCCCCTCCACTCCGCATGATGCGCTGCGCCGTGGGATGCCGTACTCCCGTGCAGATGTCACAAGCTCTTTTGGCGCGGCGTACAGTTTTCCACCCAATTCATTTGACGTGAGGGTGAATGCTTCGGAAGCGCTTCACGCCCTTCTGAACGGAATGTCTGTTGACGATAGCGTGAAATATTTTGCGTTTGCCAGTTTAACCAACTTGGCGTCGGCGCTGAACTATTTGGGGCGCCACGACCCGGATCGTCTGCAGCGATTTAAGCAGTCCGCAGTGGTGCACATCTTCGAAAAGGGATATAGCCTTGCGGTAGATAATGTGTCCACATCTCAGGTGTTGGCAGAACCCGAGCTGCGTTTTGTTCTTTACATGCCATCCTTTTATGATCCGGCGGCAGCCTTTTCGTTTAGCTCGTGGAGTGAGTTTGGCAATCTGGCGAAGGATGCAGGTGCATCCAAGGCAGTTGCATGGCTTTTCAGCGCATGGGAAGCAAAAAAAGCTCTCGTTGAATCCCGCAGCGACGACCCACTTACGGCATTTTTTAAAGAACGTGGCCCAGCGAGCAGTCTGGTGACACTTTGCGCTCTTGACGCCACTGTGCGAGCCAGCTGCACTCTCTACCACGCTGCGTTGTCCAGCGTGTCTCTTCATTTGGAGCAACCCACAGTGTCTGCGCCTGGCACTGCGACGTACAGGATTACTGGAAACAACGTGACGTGGCCGTCGTATCTGCTAACAACGGCGGGGGATACTCCTGCCGCCAAAAAATTTATTGTTGTGCAGTCTGCCGACAGCTTGGTGCCGTCCGCCACCGCCTCATTGGCGTCCGTCTTCTGGTCTGTGTGGTTGGACCTTCTTCGCTCTTAGACGGGGGACAAAAAAAAAATGCCAACTCCAATGCGGAAGCATTTATTATTGTTATTATTTTTGTGTCTGCCAGAAGGGCGGTGATGATGCTGGGTGCGTGTGTGTATGTATGTATGTATGTGTGTGTGTTGTGTACTTGTGTGCATGCCTTGTTGCCGCCGTCTTTTTTGCATTGTTATTACTATTACTATTATTCTTGTGGAAGTAGGGGAAAAGTAATTCACGCTGTGGCTGGAGCAAAAGGAAAAAAAAAAGGGTGGGAAAAAAAGAATAAACAAAAGATAAATTGTTACCAGCAGCAACAGGGTGGGAAGAAAAAGGGGGGAGCCTCACGTACACGTGCACGGACATTGTATTGCATTGCAGCAGAAGGCGTTTTTTCATTTATGGGCGCCTGGATCTCTCAGATAAAGGCCGCGTTGGGCTTTTTACCAGCTGACAAAAAAATCCGTGTACTTATTTTAGGCCTCGACAATGCGGGGAAGACGTCTATTTTGTACCGTCTGCAGTTGGGCAATGTCGTGTCCACTGTTCCTACAGTGGGGTTTAACCTGGAGACGATGAATTACAAGAACATATCGTTTGAGGTGTGGGATTTGGGCGGTCAGGCGAACATTCGGCCTTTTTGGCGCTGTTACTTCACTGACACGGATGCCATTATTTACGTTGTGGATAGTAGTGACAAGGATCGCATGGGGGTCGCTAAGCACGAGTTGTACAACCTTCTAGACGAGGACGAGCTGCGAGAAAGTCTACTGCTTATATTTGCCAACAAGCAGGACGCGATGGGTGCGGCGAGCGAGACTGAGGTTGCGCAGCTGCTCGGGGTCGCATCGTTGACGAATCGCACCTGGACAATTGTGAGGAGCAGCGCAAAGACCGGTGAGGGACTCATTGAGGGGATGGATTGGCTCTGTGACAAGCTTCGCGAGCGAGGCACCGTCAGCAGCACCTCGTAGCTGTTGTTACTCATTGAATGTGATGTAATTAGCGGCAATGATGGTGATGTATGCAGCCGTGTTTCCACCCTTTTTTTTTTTTTCTATCTTCTGTTTCCTTTTGATTGTGTTTGTGTTTCTCTGAGCTTAATTTGTCTGTGCATGTGTGGCGGAGTGGGTGGGGGATGCCTGCATTTCTGTACTTCACGCAAAATGATGATCCCTTCTTCCCTGTTGTTGTTGTTGTTGTTTTTGTTCTTTCTCTTCTGTCAGACACTCTTCTGTATATATACATACATATATATATATATTTTCTTGTTGAGTTTATTATGCGCGTAAACCTCCATTGTTAACGGTGGCCCTGAAGACTGACGGTGGTGGATGCATTTTCTTTTTTTCCTTTTTTTTTTCTCCGTGTGTGTGTGTGTGTGTGTCTCTCCTCCTCCTTCTCTTCCTGCGAGTGCCCATTTCAGAATCGACTGAGCCGTATCCGAAGGCGGTTGACTGACGTGAGAGGGCCTAGACAGAGGGAGACTCCCCTCCAAACAACAAGACAAAAACGAAAACAACAACAACAACAAAAAAAAAGGAATATAAAGAGGGGTTTTTCTTTTGTATACATACATATATACATAAATACAATTTTTAGGGAGGAAATTGTTTAAATGGACTTCCAGGCACTACAGTCAACTTTGACGGAGGTATGTAAAGGGACCTCTTTGAAGAGGGGTGTTTCTTTTGATCAACGGTACGAGCTTGAGGTGGAGATTGGAAAGGGGGCTTACGGAACTGTCTGGAGGTGTCACCGTCGGTTTGATTCTATGAGACGTCCATATGGGGTGAAAATTATCAACAAGAAGAAGGCGGGGGCCAAAGGACTGAAATGGGTCATGGGAGAGGTGGAGACGATGAGTCTATTGATACACCCAAACATTGTACGGCTTGAAGAGACGTTTCAAGACGAGGAGAATTTGTGGATTGTAATGGAGTACATGCCGGGTGGAGAGTTGCGGAGTGCCGTTCTTCGAGATGGGATTTTTAGTGAGGCCCAAGCTCGTCGGATTACAACGCAGCTCCTTTTAGCTTTAGAGTTCATCCACCAAAACGGGATTGTACACCGCGACATGAAACCGGAGAATTGCCTTCTTTCCGAGGGCGATTTGGTATGTAAAATATCTGATTTTGGGTTTTCTGTTCTTGTAGGCTCGGACCAGTGTCTCATGTCCTTTTGTGGCACCACCGTCTTTATGGCGCCCGAGATATTTGGCGACACAAGCTACGGGAAGCCTGTTGATATGTGGGCAATAGGTGTGATGGTGTATTTTATGGTCACTGGGACGTATCCATTTACTGGACGATCGCATAGGGAGCTAACGGACGCAATTTGTGGCGGGCGTTGCAACCTCAAGAGTGGCAGGATTGCCGAGGGGTCCGCGTCTTTGCGTGATTTTATCTCCATGCTGCTCGTGGTAGACCCAAACCGCCGTCTTAGTGCTCGTGAGGCGTTGAAGCATCCATGGATTAAACTGGGCATGAACATGGGGAATTCTATCCGAGACGAGACGGAATTGAAAAGACATGGATTGAGGCCTCGGAGTATTTTTCGAGCTGCCATCATTGCTCTTATGGCAGCGCACCGCCTGTGTTATCTTCGTTATTGTCGTATGCTGGAGAATAATTTTTGTAGTGCCTTTACAATCTTGCGAAATTTCCGTTTTGCGGTGTCCGGGGCGTATGAGCCGCCATGTCCAACTCTCGACTGCAGCGGTGTCTTTGCGAAGCACCCGCGAGGGGTGAGATTTCTGTTGCCTATGCTGGAAGTCAGTCGCACCATTGAGGCACTGGACCTGAGCAGCAACAACATCGATAACCTTACCTTATTCCAGCAGCTAGCGAAGACGGTCGGTCAGCATCCAACGCTGGTCTCGCTGAACTTGTCGTTCAATCCCATTCCTTTGCTTGCTGGTCGCGGCCTCCTTCGGCTGGCACGGAGCCCGCAGTCAAAGTTGCTTCACTTGGGGCTGGACGGCACCCTTCTCCCGTCCGAAACCATCGCGCAGATCTCCGCCGCCCTCAAGGAGAAGGCCGTCGTGTCCTCCGCCGCCGCTTTTACCCCGCAGTTGACGCCCGCAACGCGTTCATTGGAGATTTCCACCTCCTTGAGCCGGAACAACCTTTCCGTTTCAAGCCCACGGCAGCGTTTTGGCGTGCTTCATTCACCGTTCACCCGTCAGCCGGTCCGGAAAACAACAGAGCCACGACTTCCGCCCCTTTCTAACACGAAGCGCCGCGCGGGAAAGTAAACGAGAAACGCCTCCTGTTCTTTTTTTTTTTTTCTCCTTTTTCTTTTTTTACTCCCAATGAAAACTCTCCTGCAGAATGTATTTTCTCGCAGCCTTTTTTTTTTTTTTTTTTTCGATGCGGCTCCCATTGCCGCTGGGGAGGTCAGCAAGAATAGGAGCAAAGAATAGAATGAACGGAGTAAACTATGCGTGTGCTTGTGTGACTTAAGAAAAGTATGTCAGTGTTCACACAAGACACACAAGGAAAGAAAAGGGGAATAACGAGGAAAAGATTAATAAAATAAAAATAAAAAAAAAGTGTGGGAGTTTGGGGTTTCTGGACGAAAGTAGAAGACGCACGCAGTTTAAGTTTTTTATTTTTATTTTCTAAAAATTTTTTTTTTTTTTGTAAATAAAAGAGATGAAACGGACGGCATGCCGTTTCTGTGGCGGAATCAACGGCGTAGATTTGTAAAACACACACACACACACACACACAACATCATGTTACTTTTTTTTCTTTTTTTTTCTTTTTTTTCTTTACGACTTCATGGGGCGAGGTGAGAAGTCCCTTTTTTTTCACCTCTTTGTAAAAAAAAAAAAAAAAAAAAAAAAGAACCAGAAGGAAAAGGCGCCCGTATATTTTTGTCGCAGGAGCAGATAAAAATAAATAAATATATTGGGGCAATGGACTCATACGCCTCCACTGCGCTGGTGATTTGGGGAAGCACAGGCAAGAGGCTCCAGTTCACACGACAGGACCTCCAGATGCCTGAGAGTGTGAAGGAAAGGCCGAACCATCACTTTTTCGAGAAGCAGTGGGACTCCGTTGCCGGATTTTGGATGAATCGTGTTTTGAAGGAGGCGGCCTTGCAGCAGATGACTGTGCAGGATATTGTGCAATGCATCGTGAGCGACATTGAGAGGCGGTGGGAGCAACGGAAGAAGGAGAAGTCACTGTATAAGAAAAGAAAGCGGCTCTTGGATTCGAGCAACATTACCGCCGCTGGTGCGCCATCGCCGCATGTTCTCATCACCAACATCGTCTCGCTTGAGGCCTACCGACAGCTTGTGGCAGAAGATTCATTGCAGCAGTTCGTGACGGCGGTACTGGAAAAAGTAGAGGAAGTTGCGAAGGAGAAGGTGGCACACCACGCGATTCTGGTGGATGACGATGACAAAAGCGACACCGAAAGTCCCGCCAAAGACAAGGTGAAGGAGAAGCAAGGCGAAGACGGTGATGGGACGGGTCCGGGGAAGGCGAAGAAGAGGGCACGGCATGAGGAGGGCGACAGTGTTTCCTTTGACGACCATGTCGCGTTTGTGTGTACATTTTCCTCGGAGGCAAAGGCTGCCAGGGTTGTTAGTGAATTGCATGGAAGTACTTTTGACTCTCGGGCGGTGTTGTGTCGGTTTTACGCCTTGTAGTTTGTTTAATATATATATATATATATTTATACATGTCATGAAAGCATCACTTTTCATGTTGTTTTTTTTTTTGTCGTACACACTTTTTCTGCCTGTGCGTGTGTGCTTGTGACGGATTACCCTTGTTTCTTGCTGTGAGGAGGGGGTTACATGACTGTGTGGGCAGAACGAAGCAAACGCGCAGCTGTGCGATGACATTAATTATATTTTTGCTTGCGGTGATGCGCTTTTTAAATTACAACTCAGTTTAGAGGTTTTTTTTTTCTTCTTTTTTTAGCGGGTCATGCCAGCGGTGCGGGGTGGCGCGGCTCGTGTGGGGATTTTGGCCTCATGTTCGTTGACGCCGATGCGGCATGCGACGACCGGCGAGCATCACAGTTACCGTCCTGGGCGTTTTGCTCAACTTTTTCGCCGCCTGTACGTTGCCGTTACTCCGCGTAGTCTCCATAGAAGTTTAGCAATAAACTTGCAGGCCGGCATGGAGCGTGTGCAGGAGTTGGAGAAGGAGCAGCTGTGGCTGAGGCTGCACGGCTCCCCGCTGCGGGTGATGGGGCTGCCAGAGCACGCGGAGCTGGCGGAGGTTCGCTCGCGTTACCGGGATCTTGTTTTTGCTACACACCCCGACACGGCGCAGGGGGACGCAAAGGCGCAGTATGATACGATTCAGACGGCGTACAAGATGGCCACCACACCGACAAGCTTGTGGCACCAAAACGGCTCCGCCCCTGCGCTTTACCGCAGTCTTTTGAGCACCTCGAGAGGTATCACGCGACACGTGGATCGTGTCACGTTGTTTGCTCTTTTTTCATACTTTGTGATGGGCGTCGTGGGGATTATTTTCTCCGTTGTTGTTGTGCGTCAAGCTCTCGAGTTGGCGCTGCGCTTTTTTGACCCTGAGTTTTACGAGTTTATGGTGTCGCAGGAAAAGGAGGAGGCGCGCCAGAAGCTGGCAGGACTCCCGGTGGACACCGATCCAAAGCGCTTCGCGCCGACGGTCGTGAAGCGACTTCTTTTTCCCGGCCGGTTTGTCCACAAAGAAGACACCGGCAGCGACGGGGCGGGAAGAGCGTGAGGGGAATGTTATTCGCACCTTTTTTTTCTTTTTTCTCCTCGTCTTTTCGACATACACCGCCCTTTTTAAAAGTCTGCATGGCTGTCACGTAGAAACAAGGGTCTTGCCTTCCCTTTTTTTGTTTGTCCTTTGGATTATTATTATTATTATTATTTTTTTTTGTCTTGCAATTTTTGTGTGGTCTCCGCAAAGGATCGTTTTTTTTTTTTTTTTTTTTTTTTTTTGGGCGGGTGGGCAGCTGGGCGGTAGTGTGTGCCCTCACAAATATACGCCTGTAATCCCAAAGAGAGAATTATTAGTTCCACCAGTTCCAATAAAACAAGCATTAGAAGAAACTGACACAAAGACAGGAGGAAATAAAAGGAGGCCGCACAGGCACCAACAGCAACATCAAACACAACCGTAAGGAAGGGAGGAAGGAACGTCAACGCGTTATATTGGCAATTCATGGACCCACCTTTCAAGGAGACGCAGTTTTCATATTTTCCTAGTTCCGACTCCCTCTCATCCCCTGCGGGGCCTTTGCCCAACTCCGGCAGTTTTTCTAGCTACAGCGACACGGGGAAGACTGGAAAGTCAGAGGATACTTTTGTGGTGGGTGAGTATCGCTTGTCTTCGTGTCCTATTTGTTTGGAGCGTTTTACACTTGACAATCCTGCGATTGTTGTCTTGTGTGGGCACGGTTTTCACCTGCAGTGTCTAGAAAGTTGGAGGCAGCGGGCGTCCATATGTCCTGTTTGTATGAAGCTCATGCAGGGTGAGGGAATTCCAATGATGTCCGCCCGTGACACGAGGCGGCGACGGCGTTACAAGGGCGTTAATAGTACTGTTACTGCTGCAGCTACTGCCCGTAGCAGCTGTGATCATCGTAGTGTGTGCGTGGAGCCAGCAGTGGGGGATCCCATGATGGCACCGCCCCAATGTACACCTCCCCTTGGGGAGGAGCACATTGCGAACACCAATAGGGACGGCGGCGTTGTTTGGTCCGTACTGTCCGTGCTGTGGTCTCTCTCGCGGTGGTGCTCTCGCGGCGGGGAGTGATACTGATTTTGCATGTGTGTAAAGCCTGTGGTGATGTGAACAGAGGCAATAAAGTAAGGTAGAGGAAGAATGAGGTTAAGGAAGAAAAGAAGAATATCAAGAACAAGCCAGCGATTCATCTCAGTCAATTGCCAGTATACATATTTGCAAAGGTTCTACATCATTTTCATCTTATTTCCCCTCCCCCCTCCCCCTTTTTTTTTTCCGGATTTTTTTTTTTTTTTTTCCCCCTCGGCAGGGGGTGGGGGTGAGATGGGATGGGATGGGGGGAGAGGGACACACGTAGCCTGGAGGGGGCAACTGCGCCCTCGAATAAGGGGAATAAGAATGTAATTCGATGGGGTAGAAGTAAAGACGGTGTTTCTGCTGGATGGGGGAACCTCATGCTCACGGACCGAGCCCAATTTGGATGTGGGAGAGGGGAGGGGAGGGGGCGCAACTTAACAGGAAAGCTGAAATACAAAACTCGGAGAAATTCGATTTAGTTTTATTATTATTATTATTATTGTTTTATCTTTGGCGCATAACAGTCTTTTTTTTCTTTTTTTCTTTTCTTGTTCTTAGAACGCCAGTTGATGATCGAGGCGCAAAGGCAAAATACTTCCGAACTCATCCCCTTCCCCCAAAACACACATTGAGCACACGCTACCATCTCTTCTGTAATGAGTGTGAGTGCATGTATGCAAGTGTATATATATATATATATACATATAATTGCATACATGCAAAGGTACATATGTACATGCATACATGTTTCTGTGTGTGTAGTCATCTCCCTTTTCATGAGCTGAGTTTGACACTTACCATTATTACTATTATTATTATTATTACTATTATTATTATTATTATTATTATTATTATTATTATTATCTTCATTTATTTTTACTTAAAAAAATTTTTTTTTTTGCCTTGTTGTTCTCCTCTCCTTTTGTGTGTGATGGGAAAGGGAGGAGACGTAGGTATGAGTGCTACTGAATACCAGGGTGAAGAAATCGAGAGGCCACTGCCAGCGTGGCTGCGCGATCAGGATCACCCGGAGGCAACGGGTGATTTCTTTTTGGCCGAAGGCTCAGCAAAAACGGTCGGCCCTAAAGATGACCCAAAAGTCATGGGCAGTCGTGACACCTCGGAGGTGTTGTCTCTTATCCTCTCCGAGTTGCAGAGGCAATCATTACGCATAAACGACGTGAAAGCAACTCTTGCACGAAACGTCGCGTACCGAACCTGCTTTGACGTGCTGACGATGAATAACGTCACGTTGGACGCCGTTTGCGAGAGCTCCGTTTCTCACCTGCGAAGTACCGTGAGGTACACGGGCTTGAATTCCACAGTCACGATCAGTTTTACCCCCGGCGAGGTCTCGATATTGCTAGACGACCCTGCTGATGATGTGGACTTTATGGGCGTGAGTTTCACGTCGGATTGCATCTTAAACTGCCAACTTTTTGCTGGCATAAAGGTCTGCAGTGTCGTTCTCAACATTGACACTCAAAAAATCACCGATTTGACGCAATTGACATTGGTCGCACGATCCGAGGAGGCGACAAAAGAGTTGTGCCAGGCGCTGATGACACTCTGTGGCCGTGACCCGGTGAACCCCGGCGCGCATCTGCACACACCGCCGTCGCTTCCCAGGGCAAGGCTGGCATCTGCCGCTGCGTCGGCCGTTGCATCAGACCTGTCGTCACAATTGTCGGCGCAGTCACCAACAGAATGTAGAGTCAACAGCCGCTGTGTTACGGATGCCGTTCGCACCCCAACCATGCGTCGTTGCAAGGGGGCAAAACGCCCGTCTTTAAGTGAGCAAGTCCCTTGACCAGAGTGACTATTCAACGGCAGAAAAAAATACCATCAGTGACTTCAGAAGGAGTTTCTATTCTCTGGGGGCAGTGGGGTTGAGTGACGGCGCTGACGGGGAAGGAGGCTGCACGCAAAAACAACAACAACAATGATAACACAACCGCCCAAAACAAACAAACAAAAAAAACAGAAACACAAAGGAAAAAGCAAACAAGAAAAAAAAAAAAAGAGGAAAAAGGCAAAGACGAAAGGCGATGGTTTTTATGTTATGGTGGATGAGAGGTAAAAGACGATTTTTGCTGGAAGTTTTTTTTTTTTTTTTTTTTTTTTTTTCAGTTTTTGCGGCTCTGAGGTTTTTCCTTTTGGCCTTTGAGCGATGCCTGACACCTGACGATTGATGTTTGCTCCTTTTCGGTCTACGTATATATAAGTATAAATGTATGTGTTGGGTGCTGCAAAGGAAAGGGTGAAAAACAAAATAAGAAACATTTTGTGTCGGTTTTTCTTTCCTTTTCTTTTCTTTTTTTTTTTTTTTTTGCGACTAGAATTCCTGCGCTTGGACACACTTTGTGTAATTACAGGTGGGGAACTCGACCGGATTGGCCCTTTTGTTTACTTGGTGTGAGCGTTTCCCCCCCCCTTGGTGCTTTTGTGAGTATTTGGCAGGTGTGCTGCGTGCCGGCGCGGGTTGGAGCTCCTCGAATTTGGCACCGACGTTCCTTCCGGAGGGTTTTGTCTTTCTCGCCGTCTGGTGTGACGGGCGGAGCCGGATGGTCATTCTCGTGTCCGAGTGCGTGGGGATCTTGGCAGGTCGCTTCTCCCCAGTTTTGGTTGCGGCAAGTGTGGAGGGGTAAATTTGGATCTTTAGGGGGGACGTTGCGTCGTCCTTGGCGAAGGCCGAAGGGAGGGTGCTTCGTTGCCTGACAGGCCCTTTTTGCAACACTGTTGCGAGTGGAAGGGAAGTCGGCTGCCGTGGACATTGAAAAACGTGGCCCCGCTTACATGACGGTTCTTTTAGAGCAGAATTGATGGACGTCTCTGGAGGGGGCGGAAATTCTCCAGAACGTCGGTGTCTTATTTCCTGCGGTGCATTGCGCTCTGGCGGAAGCTGTTCAATTTTACACCTTCTGCGCCCGGGTATGTGTCTTGCGCGTGGCAGTCATTTACCGCTTGCCCATTTTTATTTGGTGACCGCTTTGATTGCGCGCGGTGCCGCCTTCCATGTTGGAGAATGCACAGGCAAGACGGAGTCGTGACGCAGAAGGTTTGCCGTGAAGTTCAATTTTTATGGGCCGTGGAAGATGTCATTTCCGGTGCAATTGACGTTTTTTTTTTTTTTTTCTCTTCTTTATGGCACGAATTGACTGCGACCCACGTGTGGAAGAGGAGGCGAGAAACGCGGAGTGTCTTGCACGGGGACTATTTGCGGAAACTCTGCGGCACCAGGGACGGAAGAAAGCTTTTTACACGCTGGGATGTATACCGCATGCTGAACACCCCGTCCTGCAGGGGGGCGAATGCCATGGCAGGGGCGGCGATTACAGACCCGCCGCGTGGTGTCTTGGCACTCACTTTGTCTGTTTTTAGAGAAGCGTTGCATTCCGGTAAAATTGTCCGCTGCATTGCGCGACTGCATGAGCGCCTCATGAGGTGGTGGTGGTGGTGGTGACGTGGGCGTTTGGATGTACGCTGCGACGAGGGAGCACCACGCATGAGGCGAGACAGACTGAAGAGTACCGAGAGCATTCTCCCCCTCCCTCCCCTCTCTTCACATATTAAAAAAAATATATGTATATTTTTTGTTTTGCTGAGATGTGATGTGCGGGCGCTCTTCTCTGCCTCTGCATGCTTCCGTTGTGAAGTGTACATCTTTCTTGTGCCTGCATGTCGTTTGTCCTTTTCTTTTCTTTTTTTTTTTTTTTTTACATCGTCACTTGTAGTCTTTTCCCTCTCTTTTCCCATTTCCAGGCAAAGTCCATAGGAAGTGCAGCGATCGTGCTATTTTATTTTATTTTATTTTTATTTTATTTATTTATTTTTTTTTTTAAACGAAACGAAAACAAAAATCAAAATTGAAGACGTTAAAAAGTGTGAAAATAAAATAAAATAAAATACAATAAAACAATGCGTCCAAGGTACAACCGCAACGAAGCATCATGGGTGACATTTATAACGTGCTGCTTGAGTCATCTTGCGCTTCTCCCGGCCATTCGATATCTTCAAAAACGAGGAATGCATTACGAAGTCTGCGTATCGGTTTTTTCTACCCTGGTTTCTTTTCTGTATCATTCATCTGAGTCTCTCAGGACACCGCTGTTTCTTTCGACAATCCGCTGGCATCGTCTGGATAACATCGGGGCCATTTCTTCCATTACTATAGTCTGCCTTCATGTGTGCTCCTTTGAATCTGAGAAACTAGTGAATTATCTTAAGTATTTTTTTCTTTTTGTTACTATCGTTCTTCAGGAAGCTGACCCCTGGAATATTTTGTACACCGCCATACCCATTTTATGTGCATTGGCCATGGTACTTGTAGCCATGTTGTTAAGCCCCATACGGCGGCGCCGTATTGCGGGAAAGAATTTATACGTGGGCATGGCGTCATCTCTGTTGGGTGTGATTTGTTTTCTCCGGGGACTTGACGAGGACAGGGACACGTACCGTGCGTGGCACGGTCTTTTCCACGTGTTGGTGGGGATGGGTATTTACAACATATTTCTTGCGCTTGGGGATTGGGGCAAAGGCTCATACAGTCGTAAGATGAGCATGACGTCTCCAAGTTTTGATGTGTGAAATGAGCGCAACCCCCCACACAAACACATCCCCCTCTACTTCTTCTCTTTTCTCTCTTTTTTTTTTTTTTTTTCCTTCTTTCTTTCCACGGAAAGGTGACATGCTTTTTTTTAAAATTATTATTATTATTATTGTTGTTGTTGTTGAAGTGCTGCTTTGTTTTTTTTGTTTTTGTTTTGGTGGTGTTTTTTCTCTTTTTTATTATATAAGTTGTTGTTGTTGTTTCTGCTGCGTTTTCTTTTTTTGTTTCTCCTCCCTTTATTTATTTATTTGTTGGAATATTTATTTAATATTTTTTTTCTTTTTTCCTTTTCAGTACACACACATATAAACATAAATAAATAAATAATTATATGCAAATCGATAAGGGCGGGGAATTATTTTTGAATGCGTGGTAAATTGTGATTTTGTTTTATTTCTTTCTTTCTCCCTGCGTGTGCGTCTCTCTCTCTCTCTCTCTCTCTCTCTCTGAGTGTGTGCGTGTGGAGGTCTTGCCTCTCATGGATCTTCCCTCCTGACTGGGGTTTTCTTTTCTTTTTTTTCTTTTTTTTTTTTTTTGTGTGCGTTGGAGGTGGGCGGGGTGGTCTTGTGGGGGGCGGGGGGATCCATTCTTCTTCTCTTTTTCCTTTTCTTCTCCTTTTTTATTTTCTTTTCTTTTAGGCGTTTTTTTGTTTGTTTGTTTGTGTAGGAGGGAGAAGGACAAAAGGAGTGACAGGGCGGAGTGCTAGGCGGTGAAGGCACGGGCCATTATTATTATTATTATTTTTTCATATTTACTCCTTTTTTTTTTTTAATTTATTTATATAAAAATAAAAATATATTTTTATTGTTGTTTTTGTATAATTTTTGGTTCAGACCAGCGGAAATTTATTTTGTGGAGGTGAGCAAAAGGGTGGTTTGGAAACGCCTGTACAAAATGAGGGATGAGCCGGCGTGGGCCCTGTTTGCGACGACGGTCGTAAGTCACGTACCGATGATTCCAACGGCGGTTTTGTTTTATAAGCGTCGTTATGTGTATGAGGCATGTGTTGCGGCCTTTGGTCTTGCATCGTCTCTTTTGTACCACACCTGCCAGTCATTTGACGTGGAGATGTTTCTTGACGAGCTTGGCTGGCACCGGCTAGACAACATTGCTGTTCTTGCTGGAGTAGGCATGTGGTTTGTGTTTCTATGTACCTTTAAAGACCCCGTTGTGGAGCGCAGCGTCAAGTACTTCACACTTCTGGCGAGTATCATCATTGAGGAGAAGGATCCATGGAATGTTGCGTACACCGTAGTGCCTATTACTCTTTTTGCCTGCATTCCCGTTGCGGTGTTCTTGTACACTAGGCAGGTTCCGGCGATTGAGTATCGTCAATTTATCATTGCTGCTATATTTATGTGCCTCGCCGTTCCGTTTTTTATTGCCGGACTAAACGATACGGAAGATCCATGCCGCATATATCACGGCATGTGGCATCTTTTTGGAGGCATCTCCTCATACTTCATGTGGCTTATGGTGAAGACGCCCGGTGCAACAGGGCCTTACCCCAAATTTGGATCCATCACTGTGCGCGGGGACACACTTCTTTGACGACAGACATGAACGAAGAGCAGAGCAGAGCGGAGGGGAGGGGGTCGACACAAAAGTAGCGGAAAATTTAAGAAGAATTTTACAAATACGTTTACACATGGACCGTGCGTCATGTGGAAGAGCAGTGGATGGATACTTTTTGACTTGGGTCTGTCGTAAAGGTCGCTTTTACGACGATGAAATGACAGCAGCCAAAAAAGCAAACAGAAGAGGCGGTTTTGTCGGTAAAAATAGGATGCGGGTGGATTTGAGGGGAACCCATGGGTTGCATGCTGAATTCCGTTATCTATCCCTGTGTGTCTGGGTGGCAAAGCCGACGTAGCCACGGGCTACGTGTTGTGGCATCACTGAAACAGTTTGGGAGAAATGCTTTTCATCATCTTTTTTTTTTTTTTCCTTTTGTCTGTTTTCTTCTTGTTTTTTCCGTTTTGTCTTTGGCTGCACAAAAGCCACCAGAGGCAAAGAGAACGATGTGATGCATCCCAGTGACAGTGTCGACGCTACTCCCTTGCGTGGTGCGGGTCCACGCCTGACTGGCAATGGTGCCCTCCGCTCACGAGTCATCCACGGATCGGGCGTTTTCGCCCCGGCGGCGAGAGGGGCGCCGTGCCCGTCAAAACATCACAGTCTTCGGTGGCGGTATTAAAAGGTGCCGCAGAGACATTACGCCATAAGCGTGGCGCAGCTAAAAGGGCATGCCTCAATGAGGAGAAGGGCGAAAGTCCAGGGGGGGGGGGAGGTTGACTGGATGCGTTATTGGGGCTCAGGGCCCCGGGCACACGTGGGGCGGTGGTGGTGTTGAGGACGCCTTGCGAAAAGGCCCATGGCGTTGGATAAAATTGCGTTGGACGTCGAAACTCTCAAACGGGGGGTATTGAACTCTTGCAAGCGGTGCGCCGAGATGCCTGTTGGCGGGTGTCTTTAACCGTGACGACACCATGGACTTTGCGCATCGAGTCGAATAAAAAAGAGGTGATTTCGTGGACACGGGGCAGGCAAGAAGAGAATACACAGCAGAAAGGTACTCAAACAAACAAGCAAACAAAAAAGAAGAGTGAGCGTTGCACTAAACGTCGCTTGTTCTTTTTTCTTTTTTTTTCCTTCCCATATTATTATTATTATTATTGTTTTTTGTCCTTTTTCTAAAAATTTACTCTCTCGTACCAGGCCGCTCCTTTTTCTTGAGCACATGATACTCTTTTTCTCAACGTGCTAACATTGGCTACGACAGCCTCTTATATCATTGTGCTGCAGTAACTTGCCATATTTTCTACTTTGATGGGTGAGGATCTTTGGTGGTTGCTGTTCTTTAGCATGGCTGCATGTGTCTTGGGGGTCATTTCTGTTTATTTAATTATTTATTTGCTTTCATGTTTATTATGATTTTTTTTTTTTGTACACCTTCATTGCGGTGGGCAGTGGAATTGTAGGGCGCGCGACAGGCATGACAGGACCTGTAGACACGCTGGAGAAGTTGGATGCGCTCATGGACGCCATGCGGACTGTGGTGTCGAGGATGGAGAGTGAGGGAGCAGCTGACACGCGTGAGATAATGAGACGGGCAGCGGCGCTGCAGTGCAGACTGCACTCTCTTTCAAGGGAGGCGACGGCGATCGAGCTCAGGGAGGAGCAGATGCGAAGAGACGGTCTGCGGTGACACGGTCTTTCTACCATCCTGCGGAATCCGCCCCGCCACGTGGGTTACTGGAGCGGGGCGTGTGCGATGCTTTTCTCTGTCCATTTGGTCTGCATTTTTCCTGTGCGTTCTGAACACCCACCCACACACACGGGAACATAAAAGAAGGGAGGAGAAGAGAAAGTTTTTTTTTTTGTTTTCCTCCCCACTATCGATGTGCTTGCTAGCGACCAAAGTGAAGGGAGCCTTTTTATCTCTTTATTTATTTAAATTTTTTTTTTTTTTTTGTCTTACCTTTAAGAAACGAGAGAAAGTGAAGACGAGAAGTGAGAAAAAAAAACAGGAGGAAATGAGCACGGAGGATAAAACGCGCGGTTGCTTGACGAAGGCCCAGACTTTAAGGGCCAGCGGCAACTACAAGGAGGCAGTGGCAGCTCTTCAGTCCTTATCGGAGCATGGGGTCCAGTGGGGGCCAATGTACATTGCTGCCCTTGACTTACTTGCGGAGCTCTGCTTCAGTCAGGAACAGGGCATTACGGTGGACCGTTTCTTTCCTGCGTTCAAATGGAACCGCAACAAACTGCGTGGCTCGCAGCACCTGGAGGAGGGGACCAAACGGATTGTTGAAATTGCGATGAAACACCTCCGAGCGTTGGGTGAGAGAGCGCACACCAACGCCAAGGCAACAGGAGAAACCCCCTCGGAAGAGGAGCTCATCCTTGCTGCCCTCTCAGGGGTGTCGCCTGCACAACGGGCGAAGGAGCGCTACCTTGTCCCTGCGGAGACCGTCGCACAATTTCTGGGCAGCGAGCTTTTAAGCTTTAACGCCATTGGTCATTCGAGGAAGCTTCTTCCAATCTACCTTGACACCGCCACGGAGTTGATTAAATACTGCCAACAACACAACTTGAAGCGGGCTATTGGGCGTATCGCCGACGCATATGTGCGATTTTTTAGGAGGTTTCTCCTTAGCCCCATCCCGTCGATCGTGGAGACCGATAATCCACACTTGATCACAATGCATAAGGAATTGGAAGCGGACAGGGAAGATTTTTATAAGGAAAAGCCAAATACGGACCGTGCGGTGAGGGTCTTTTGTCATCTCCTGCAAACTTTGACTGAGATGAATAGTTGGCACGCCGCATGGTCAACGCTGCAGTGCTTTACGAGGGTAATGCAGGAGATCACACAACACCCCGATCCCTCCAGGGAGTGCCAGATTATTGCCAATTCGGCAATGGCTGCTGTTTTTTGGAAGTGCTCGCATTACGCGTTTCATGCCCATTGTTTGGGTGTTGCCGCCTTTTTGACCGGTAACGGGGGTGAAGCGGCAGCGGCGGCTTCCAGGGCGGTTTTGGCAACTCTCTGTGTGCCTAATACTAACAAGGAACGAAGGAATTTTGAGCGAGGGTCTGACTCTGTGTTTGAGAAGAATGCTCGGATTGCCCAGCTTTTTGGTCTTCAATCAGCTCCAGCGGGGCTGGCGCTTTGGCAACGGCTTCAACGGATGCAGGTTTTTCAGAAAGCCTTCCCCGAGGTACAAGCACTGGACGGATTATTACGGAACGAGATGTCCGATGAAAATATTGCACGACAGGCCATTAAACAGCTCTCCATTATTGTTCAGAAGGACCCTAGCCTGGAGATGTACGAAAAACCCCTGCGTAAAGTGGTCATTCAGAGGTACCTGGAGTGCATGGCGGTTCGAACAACCCGTGTAGAGGCATCATCGCTCCAAATAGGGGAGAATGAGGCATCGGAAGAAGTTTACATCCATGAGATTGAGCCGTATATTCTGAACGAATCCGGGATTGCGGTGGAGATTGATCACAAAACGGGGTTCATATCGTTCAGCAACACGACGAAGATGAGGGTGCTGGAGGCATTCGATGCATTGGCGGAGCGGGTGGACTTTCATCCACCTGCGCTCCGAAGGAAACTTGATATCAGGCCTGAGCATCTCCTGCGTGCCCATGATCGAAGCAGCATTATTCACCGCTTGCAGCACACCTGCGAGGAGACTGCGGAGGCCCGACGACAGAGTGCCAAAGAGAGGGAGGAGGCAGAGCGCGAGAATGCCAGACTGGAACGTATTCAGAACGAAGAAAAAAAGAAGGAGGCGGTCCGCCTGGCGCAGGAGGCTCGGGGCCTCGCAGAGTACCAGGAGCACATCAATCAAAACAGACGAAAGGTTGTACTGCGCCGTCTGAAGGAAAAGTACAAGGGGTTTGATGCTCCTCCGGCGTTGACGCTGCGAGCTTCCACGGACTTTGTTCAGGAGTTAACGACGCTGTTGACGGCGCATCTCAAAAAGACGACGCAGCAGAAAACGGCAGATGTAACGAAGATGAACCACTTTGAACGGGCATGCAGAGAACTTGAAATTCCAAAGCGAAAAGCCATTGAGCTCGAGGAATTAGAGCAACACAAAGCGGAGCGGGCGGCGGCGCGGGAGAACTTTTTAATCCAGCACCGAAAAGAGTTTGAGAAGCGGCAACTGGACAATCAAATACTAAAGAAATTCATTAAGGAAGCCGCTGCCTTTGCAGAACAAACACAAATGAAAGGAAAGACTTCTAAACGTGACGAACAACAGATGCTTCTTCAGCAAGAGAGGGAACGTCTGCAGGGGCTGTAGTGCGGTAAGGAGAATTGTCTCCATTCCTGCGGTGTTTGCCGCATTAGATAACATTCTCTTAAGTAAGGACCATATAATTAAATACGTACATGCGGACATGTGCGTGCCTTTTTTTTTTTTTTTTTCTTCTTCGTATTGTTTTGGCTGTTTTCTGTGTTTTTTTTTCTTTTTAAACTTTCCCTTTATTTTCTTTCTTGCCCCTTGTATGGAAAGGGGAATTGTTTTTTTTTTTTTTTTTCAAAAGGTCTTTTTCCATTTTCTTTTTCCTTTTCTGTTAGGTTTTTCCCTCTACACACTCACCCAGAAGTAAGTTGGCTCCCGTTAAATGGGCAGTTTGATGGTCTCTCGAGTGAAGTTATGATTTATGGCGCCCTTCAAGAAGGACGAATGCCGACCATTTTTCTCCACTTTCACGTGGATGGGGACCTGAGCAAATGTCATGGTTGCGTTTTTTTATTTTGTTGTGAGGGGTGGGAGGGTGGGAGGAGTTCACCGTGAATTCATTTCCTGCGGGTTTGCGTAATTGCCCTGGGGTGGCTGCGTGGAGCCCCCCACCCCCCCCCGGTGGATGACCGGAGCCAACGACGGTGCGGGCGCGGCTTAACCGCCCTTTTGAACTCCCGACACCATCAACCGCTTTGCCCCCATTGTGTCTTCCACGGCGTTTTACTGCGTTTATGCGTAACTTTGAACGTGAAAAACCCGGAATGCTGAAAAAAAAAAAAAAAGAAGTAAAAACCGCAAACTTTTGGGAGGTATTTATCGTGTCTCTCACGCGCAAGAAGGAGGGGTCATTTGGGTGTTGCACTTCTCATGGAGACTTTGATTTGTGGATAAATTTTGTCATTTACCTCGGAAACACTCCATCCAACCTCACGAACCATTAAAATTACTGGAAAGGGGTAAAAGGGACAGAAGGGAGTCTGCAGAACAGAAGGACTGCAAACTGCACAGCTGGTGGTGTGCTGAGGCACATGTTTAATAGGCTTCAACGATGCGACTCGTAAACAACGAGCACCCCCTAAAGGGGACTGGGAGGAAGCGGGCGTCTCTATTAATCCCAACTCTTTTAGTTCAAAATAACTTCAACACCCGCTCGGTCGGGGATGATGCGTGCTGCGTTCAGTGCAGTTGTAATATTGGCAGCAAATCGTGGCTTGTCTTTTACGGGTATTTTCCAGCGGAAACGCCTTCTCTTTTTTTTTTTTTTTTTTTTTTGAGCGGATCAATTATGATTGGGAGAGAGATTGTCTCTTGCATGTTTTTACGATGTGGTGTTGAAATTATCATCGATAAGGTTTGCAGTGCAGCGCGTGCACAAAAAAAAAAAAAAGAAAAAGAAATTTGGTTCACCCCTGTTGATTCATGCAGGCCACACCGTCGCTAACTTCAGGCCGTCGAGAGGGCGCAACTCACCCGGCGACGGCACCCCCGATGGGATCACCAGCGCCCGAATTTTGCCGCCCAACGTGCGATTTTTAGTGCCGCGGCAATGACGGACTGACCCGCCACCACACGGCACGGCACGCCACGGGTATCGGCCGGGGATCGCGAAACCAATCCAACGTGAACTGTGCGATGAGACAGTTCCGCATCTACTCCGCTGCCCGGCTCTGCAGTAAATTAGACAAAACATGAAGTGGACGCTTGGGAAGCGAGGAAGCTCCGCCTCACGAAAAGGTGAGAGCATTTTCTCCTCGGGGTTTAAAGGCTCTGCCCCCAACAGCGCCTCTGCGCGGCGTGGAGGCACGAAGCCTTTCGCAGATGCGGCATAACGTCGATGCTCTTGGCAGGTGCCTCCACACTTTTCATTATTTATTGACTGCCTGGTTGATTGATTTATGGAATTGTTATTTTAGAGATTCTCGGCAGCAACGGATGATTGAGCCACGGCGCTAGCCCGGGGCGGAGGCGTAACGGGGCTGCGGTTCACGGCCTCAGCTGCAGCTGCCTCTCCGGGTGCCGGGGCTCTCCTTTCCACCTCTACTCAGCAGGGCGGACGTGCTCGACGATGGTGGCCGGCGTGCGGGCCGTCGAATTTATTTGAGAAAACACAATGAAAGAGAAAGACTGGTGATAATTAAAAAAGAGATATACTCGCGTTCACATTGTTCCGCACGTAGGACCAACGGATATCCTGCCTGGATTCTATTACACAACCTACCGTGGTTCCAACGTCATTACCGTACTTCATCTTTCGCGACGCTATTTGGACTAGGAGTGGGAGATGTTGGCGTTTGGGTTGCAGGGCGATACTCTACCTGAGGAACGGTGAGAAATGGACGTGCCTCCACTGCGGCAACAGCGGAACGACACATTACTGCGGCACGGTGGCTCACGTGTTTCTTTGTGCCGCAACCCCCTAACATCAATAGTCAATGCGGCAGCATTATGGGGCAATTGGGGTACTGTGCTTTAAACAGTGATAAAACACTGCCACTCTTTTTTGAGGTTTCACGCGGAAGAAGAGGGCAATAACTTAATAATGGCAGCATATTTTATACGTTGTTTCTTTTGCATTCTCACTCTGGTGTGAATTTTGGTCACAGTGTTATCTGCCAGTGGAGGGATACAATTTTCTCCACAAGTACACGAAAAAAGAAGAAAATGGTGTTGTGTGCTGGAATGCTTTCTCTGCCACTGCCGTCCTGTGGGGTGCCAAAAAAAATTGCTATGTGGATTTAGCTTTGTGGAACCGGTAATTGCACGGTACTGGTTGAGGGGAGGGCGCGAGGCTACGGCTGCTGCGTGCCACAGAATTTATTGCTTCTTGCACCGGCACTTTTTTGATGCTTGTTTTTGTGACATGGTTCTATTTTGAGCGTCTGCTTGCATGACTTTTCCCTCTTTCACGATGACTGTGTGGGGAGGGCGCGCTCGTCACTCTTGTTGCTCCCAATGTTGTTATCGTTTGCTCTCTCCAGCGCTGTGCTGGGTGGATGGCACCGACTTGCCGTCGTTGCGGTGGTTTCTGTGGATGTGGTGTGCATCGCAAACTGTGCGATTACGCCGTGCGTATTGCTCTCTTGCTGTGGCTGCCATTCATGCCGGTGAATATTGTCTTCTCCTCCTATTTATTTTTTAATTAGCGGCCAATGTTCAGCTTTAACTCAATCCAACTACGAAAACAGGCATATAACCAATATTCACGCAGGAGTAAATAAACATGGCCATCTCACGGGCGCTGAATTCAACGAAGGTGGTTGAAGGATACACGCTGGAGGGACAGTACGGGCTTGTGTACAATGCGAGGTGGCATCATGTCGTGGAAGTTCCTGGCGGCGAGAGGACGGTAATGGAGGAGAGGGAAGGGGGAACCACCGCAGTCATGGACGTACAGGGCAGTTGGCCGAACCCTCGAAGAGGATGACGGTGTGCAGCAATCCGGTGCACCGCGTCTCAGGCTGATGGCGCGCACCTCGGACGAGGGATGGCCGTACACGTGGGAAAGGGCCGCATAGATGTGGTAATGACTTGTGTGTTAACTGTGAGGTGGATCGAGCGTGGCAGATCGTCAGCGGCGATCTAACTAAGTGGTTCAGCAATTTTGATTTGACTCTCAATTCTTCACCTTTGCCGCGTGTGTTGATTGGGACGCCCGGGATTGGGAAGTCGATGGCCGCCGGTTCGTACCTCCTTTACCAGCTGCTGCACTGCGGTGCGGAGCAAATCCCTGTGATTGCGTACTTTATTGCGGAACAAACATTCCTGTTTGACAATACCACCCAGACGATGTCAGAAGACGTGGTTGAGCCGGACACCCTGAATATTGTGGACGGCTTGTCTGGCCGTGGGTTTAAGGGGTGTCTTATCTACGACGTGGCAATGAAGGGTTGTCAACCGTCTACTGCTTTGTCTTGCAAGGGATGGGGCATGATTTTGGTGACTTCACCACACGCGAGTTAACACTAACACTGGGCGGAGCAAGTTGGAGCCACACGAATAGTAATGAATTGCCCTGACGAGAGCGATGTGAGGGCAATGTGCGTTTGGAAAAAGCACAATCGGCCTGCGCAGCGGCAAGCAGATTACGGGCACGAGGTGAAGGGTCGAATGGATAATGTGGGACCGCTTCTCCGCTACATCTTTGATGAGCAAGCATATGATGATTGTATTGAGAAGTGTCACGAAGCCGTGGATGGGATGGCCTTTTTGGAAACCGGGTATGGCTTTGTTTTGGGGGATTCTATGACGTGGGACGATAATAACGTGTTCCACTGACTTGCGAAGGTTGTACGAGTACGAGAGTGAATGTGCAATTTCGGGTGGCATTTCAATGCGCCGATATCTGCCCATCCTGGAAATAAAACATTGTGCATGTTGGCAATGCTAATGCAGCCGAATGATTTTCATTTACTCATATTGAGACTCCAGCATAATTTAGTATCAAAAAAAAAAATGGAAAAGTGCACCGTGATTGCATTTTTGGGTGAGGACTTCATAACTGCAGTACGACACAAACTGAGGGATCTGAAGCGAACAACACGACGTCAGCCACACCGCAGTGCGCTGGAGGTGTACTCACAGGAGCGCCCCACCAGGCACTGTGTTTTACTGTCACTGGAATACTTTTCCGAGAAGGTTGGTGTAAATTGCTGGGCGTTGCACATGCCGGAGGTGGAGGACTTTCCGCTGTGGGACGCCCTTTTCTTTGTGGAGTCAAATCCAATGCCGCTGGTTGTCTGCAGACGAGTACTGCGGGTGGGCAGCACACCACAGCCAGCACTGTGAAGCGGTTCGCTGATCGTCCGGGGGAATATTTTAATGGTTGGGATGAATTTGCTCAGGGATTGTCGTGGGAGACGATTATTTATGCACGACACGCAGACAGCACGCTGATGAATGGCTGGCGAGATGTGATGTCTTCAATTTCAAGGACAAGAGGAAGGAGGAAAAATAAATTGAGGTGTTCTGGGAAAAAGGGTACGCCAGCGCCCAGTGTCAATATCGAAAGAAGTAATGGAAGGGGCGAAGCTCTCCGAAGTGAGGAATAACAACAGAAATGAAAAAAAAAAAAAAACAATTAGGGAATAAAGGGGATTTTTTGATTTGTAGTAAAAACATTGGGGGCTGTTTCATATAATTTTGGATACCTTTGTGTGTGTGTGCGAGGCATAATCGGGGAGATGCTCTGTCATGAGAGAATCATTGCGGCCAGCGGTGTCGCAGTACTACAGCATTCTTCATTTTCTTTTATTTTGTTTTATGGCCCATTATTAACGGAGGCATCTTCAAGGCATGGATGACGAATAATTTCTATTGGGGAAGCAGTGCACTCCGTGTGACCGCATGGAGTGAGGCGCTGCATCGCACTGAGGACGGGATGGCAGTGAATTTTTTTGTGCCACGCCATGGCTGGATGAGGAGCCACTTCCGCGTGTGGCTGGTGGTGTGGGCGCTCGTTCGGTGTGCGTTTTGTGTTGGCAGCGGGCTGTGGCCGTATGCCGTTGGCCGTGGGATTTAACTGGAGGCGGTGGCGCTGTGTCTCTTCTCCTCGTCCTCGTCCATTGGTGGGTGGCTGCTGGCGTTGTGTGCGTTTGTTGTGTGGAGGGCCGAATCCTCTCACCCACGGACTGACGGCACTGCGATGGTGTGTGTGTGTGTGTGGGCTGGTGTGGAGTTGTCAGCCAGTATGAGGGTCTTGGCGTTGCTTTTCCCGCCTGTCGTTTGTTTCTTCCGTGTGTTTGTGCTGCTTCCTGCTTTTCCCCCTTTTCTCCTGCTGTGTTCCTGCGTGGAGTGGCCGCATGCTCACGAGCCATGTTGATTGTAAGTGCCTCTTGACGGCGTCCATTCATCTCTCTCTGTCTGTCTGTCTGTCATTCCCTGCTGGGTGTGGCGTGTTGCACCGCGTGAGGGCTGGCCCGCACACACCGACGGCCCGCCGTGACGCCCGTGATGGCCGGTGCGGAGTGGCGGTGCGTGGCGCTGGTGTTTAGCGGAGCGGGTGGGTGCGGTGCGCGCGAGAGGGTTTGTGCTCTCCTCGCACCCCGCGTGTGTGTGTTGCTTTTTTCCGTGGGCGGTGGTCTTCTGTGCTGTCCCTTCCGTGTTGTCTTGTCTCCCGCTCTCCGCGTGGGTGCTCTGCTCTGCTCCCCACTGACGTGTCTGGTGTATTGTTGCTGTTGTGTCTTTCTTCCACTTCTCGCACACACACGCTAGGAAGGGAATGAAAGCAAGCGCGAATCGTTACTGCGAAAGTTGAAGGCTCTGAAAGGAACAACAGCAGCATATATATATATGCTCTCACGTGTTGCTGCAGTGCAGGCACCCCGCACACACAACGGTCGCCGCGTGACCGGATGTGGCGGAAGCAGGAGGGAAGGAAGAGAGAGAGAGAGGCGGAGGCCCAACGTGTCCCGGCGTGTGTTTGCTTCCGCGGTGCTGCTCCTACTTGTCACGATGATGTGCTGCGCAGTGGGGCTTCCGCTAAGAGTGATTGAGAGAATTTAATCATCTTTACTGGATGGAATTCGGTTTCTAATTTAATGGATGTTGCGAGGAAGGCGGGTTACGACTCGTTCCGTGCACCTTCTCTTGTTGAGGTAGATGGTGTTGTTGTGGCTGTTGCTGAAGCGCATTACAAGAACCCCAAGGATAGCGAATTGTATGCTGGCATTGCCGCAAAGTGGTTGAAAGGGAACGAAAAGAAGTGGATGAAAGGGAAAGTCGTTGGGATGGATCATTTTGACACCAAAGTTGACCGTCTGTTGGGCGCCACTAGTATTGTGTATTACGGCGAAATGAATGCTCTTTTTGGTGGCTGTGGCATGTAAAGGGCTCCATTGACGGATGTGGCTGGTAATGACTATAGGATGGCCAGGTACGCGAGTGGCAAGGTTTCGGCTGGATGTGGTAATAGGGAGATGAAGGCGTTTGAGTGGGATTACGGTAGCACATCGAATCCTACCGACCTTTTAAGGTACTTCAAACCCCATCCCGGACGCTTCAAACAATTTTTGGGTGGTGGCAGCGCAGGCGTTAGTCTGGAGAACGGTGGTCGCTATGTGCTGCCTATTCAGTTATTGAATGGTGGTGGAAGGAGCGTTTCTTTGACTATCCTTGCCAAAGTTTTTACGCATGATTGGGAGTTTTCGGATTATACGGCTCCCGAGGACTGCATCTAGCCTGTGGTCCCTGAATGGAGGGCAAAGGTCTCCGCATGATGACGTCGTGTGTGGACGGCAGCCGCAGGGTTTAGAGGGCGGACGAAAAGGGGAGTCGGTGGACGGAGGCATACGGCCCTCTTTCAAACGTGTGGGGCAACTCACGGACGCGTCCGGGGCACGGCGTGCAGGGTGGCTTTGTCAGCGCGACGATCGATGGACAGAACGTCGTCCATTTCAGCCAGCCGGTGTATTCCTGGAAGAAGGGAGAAGAAGCGGGTCGAGTAGACTTGCGGCTGACGGACATGCAGCGAATTTATGATGTTGGGCCGGTATCCGCTGAAAATGAGAGGTTTGCCGCCAGCACTCTGCTGTACGCCACAGACGAAGTGCGATCATCGTTGGTGGAGAAAGAGTGGATAAAACTGTACTGCTCGCACGAGGTCGCTGCTGCGGATGACGAATGCAACATTGCTTTTGTGGACTTGACTGAGAAGTTGAAGGGCGTGAAGAGGGTGTTGGTTGCGTGGAAGGAGAAGGACGCATAGGTTGCGAATGAATACCGCTGCGTGGGTGAAAAGACTCAGAAGCGCCGTGACTGTAATGGTTCTGCCCCCACTGAAGGGCTGTTTGGCTTTTTATCCAACACGTCAACTGACAGCACATGGGCCGACGAGTACCTCTGCGTGAATGCAGCAGTGAACAATGGGAGGTCAGGGGTTGATGGAGGGATGACGTTCAAAGGGTCTGGGGTAGGGAGTTTAGTGGCCTGTTGGCAAGCTGGGGCAGAATGTGCCGTACTACTTCGCAAACAACAAGTTCGACTTTTTTTGGCGACGGTGACCATCCATGAGGTGCCGCATAATGGCCCTGTTTTTTTGGTGGGTGTGGGGATGAATGACACTGACAGCACCGTGCTTTTGGGCTGTTCTACACGAGTGGAAGGAAGTGGGAGGCCACCTTCAACGGTGAGACTCAGAATTTGTCAGGGGCTCCCGACTTAGTGCAGGGCAAAACACATCAGTTGGCACTGCAATAGGATGATGCGGGGCTGATTGTGTACGTGGATGGATCGACGATATGCGACGGAGAACTGGATTATGAGGAGGATGAGGACTATGAGAGCTTTTCCAGGAGATAATAACGCTGTTGAGGCCCCACATCGTTTCACACTTCTGCGTTGGCGGCGGCGGCAAGAGTGCTCGGTAACACTCATGTGACGGTGAGCAACGTCCTGTTGCACAACCGCGTGTTGAAGGGTGACGAGCCTCAAGCGATAATGAAGACGAAGCCGGATGCTGTTGGCACTCCAGAGGCGAGGGTGCCGGCTCCGAAAGGTGCGCCTCACAACAATCATGCGAGTGAAACTTTCCCTCAATCCGCCAGTGGGCTTGTCGTCGTGGATGAAGCGCGGCAGGAAGACACATCAGCACCACAACGTCAACACTCACCAGCGCAACCATCAGGAAATAGGAAGGGCTCAGCAGTTCCCAGGCAAACATCTTCTTCTGATGCCATTGGCCCGTCCACCTCAGCTGATACGGGGAAATGGAAGAAGAGGCACCCAGCAGTGGTGTATTGGCGCCTGCATTGTCTTCGACACCGAGCGTGGTCAGTCGTCAGGAAGTACTTGAAAGCAAGATACCTGTCAGTGGGGGTCGCCCTGAAGGTGGCCGGGAGCACTTGCCCTCCAACGCGGCAGCATTGATGATGGGGCAGGCGGGCAAGGCGAGTGAAGGCTCTTCGCATAACGGATACACCGACGGTTGGCCCCAGCGCAGCATTTCACGTGATTTTTTTTTTTTGAGAGTGTGCACAAAGAGCCGCCCACCGCCAACACGCTCGCCGGCGACAAAAAACACGACGACCCTGAAGGGGAAACGCATGCCTGCACTGCTGTGGGCACGAACAGCGGCCCCGATTCATTCAGCAGCACTGACATGACGCCCGCGGATGTTGCCACAGCCGCTCCTGAGCCCGGCACAGAACCAGCAACTGCTCACCACAATGGCAACGTGTTGGATGGCGCTGGTGCCGCACCGGCTCATTCGAGCAAAACGCCTGGGAAAACAAAGGTTCCATCGGAGTTTAACGCAGCGCCGGCCTTGGGCAGTGACCCTTTTGATTTGGAGAGTGTCACCGCGTTGGTGTCCGTGGGTCTAAGGTGTGGCAACACCGTGCATGGCTGTGTGTCTCGGGTGCTGTTGCTACTGCTTCTGGGGCTGTGGGGCGCTGCGGCCCTCTGCTGAGGTGTGGGGGAGGGTGGAATTGCGACTTTTTGTGGAACAACAAATGTGCAGCTTCCCAGCATTACTCACTGCATTTTGTTAAGCATTCCAACTTTTTTTTTTACTAGTATTTTTTTTCTTGTCGCTTTATTGGAATAATCAGCACCTCTGTGTTTTCCCCCGATGATCGCCTGCTACACACCGTCACGAGCGAAGTGTTTCCCCACTTATTTGCTTCTGTTGCCCATATGCGGTGCCGGCCTCATTGCTGTGCGTTCCACGGATCGCACGAAACGAGGAGTGGAGGAGCAGGCAGGATGCCGCTGGAAAGTGGGGGATTTTGTTTGGGCTTACAAAATAGTAGTATCTTTTTGTTTTTCTTGGAGCGGACAATATTTACGCACAAACGCATGGTCGTATTGTGCTGCTCGGCTCGGGAAATAAAATTTCTGCCGAATGGATTTTTTTTTGTTTTATGGGAGCCCTGCATGACCCTCACATTTTTTCGTTTGAGTCACTGTGGCCTTTTTTCGTGTTTGCCGTGTTGACTGTCACTGCGTGTCTCCGTGTCCTGTTGGATGTCTCTGTGCCGGCTGTGCTGTTGACATGTCTTCAATTCTTTTCTTTTCTGCTAGAGGCAGTGATGTTCCGCGGTGACGATTATTTGTGTTCCCCATTGCGATGGCAAGAGGGTGACTGGGCGCCGGCCTGCTGAGTACAGTTGGAGGGGAGCGGATGGTGTGCGTCATGCCTCACTGTGAGTGTGGGACGGCACCCGCCACAACCTGTTCTGGGGTGTAATTCCAATTTGTCGGGGCGGAGAGAAGTGAAGGACTGCGCCGTGGACTTGGATGCGCTCCGTTTCTCTTGTTGTGGCTGTGTGTGTGTGCTGTGTGCACGGCACTTTCTTGCGTTGCGGCGTGGATGGCGTTGCTTACAAGTACATTTGGGAGATTGGTTGCGTTCGCTGCGGGCTCATGCAGTCAATAGAAGAGGCTCTGCAGCGTGCATGCGAATGTGTGTGCATGCATGCTTGATGCTTAGAGCTGTGTAGCTTGCCGGAGAGTGCCGCTGCTGCGTTGTTTTTGTGGTGGGCGTTGTGCGTGCGCTACTGACGCTGCTGCTGTGGGTGACGCAGGGATTCTTTCTGTCACACATGTTTTTGAGGGCTGTGACAATTCTGCGATGGCATGCGCGAGTGGGGGACTACCGAGGATGATGCGGGGAGCTGTGTGCGGCCCACACGGCGCGTTGGAGCTGCAGCTGCAAGTGGCTGTACGTGGCGCGGGTGGCTGTGCTGACGTTCTGCCAGGCACCGGTGCTTTGCGAGGAGGGAGGGCGGGAGCCCGCTTTGCGTCTATTTGAAGTGTTTCGGGTGTGGTGGTGGCTGGCGTGCGGGCTGTTGGATTTGTTCAATAAAACAGGAGAAAAAACAACAATTAGTGTGGATATACTTTCCCTGTGACCGACTGCTGCCTTTCTGCTTTTTCCTCATGTGCATGCCGTGTGCGCGGCATCAACCTGGACGCTGTTTGTTGTGCAGCGCCGACCCATCGGTCACGCTAGCGGTGCCAGTGGTCATGTGCTTCTTTGCTGGGATCCCGCCACTCCGCACGGTGGTTGTCTGGGACTGCGTGGGCGGTGGGGGGTGGACGGCGTAACTGATTTGATTGTGTTCTCGCGTCTTTGTGTTGGCGGTCGTGCTGTGGCCGGATGCTTCTGCGTGCCACTGTGTTTATTTGCTGTTGTTCCTGCTTCTTCATTCTCCTCTGACCGAGCAGTTAGAGATAATTTGGACTGACCAGCACAACTATCGTTTCAAGGTGTTAGGTTTTACTCGCAGTATTAGGATTAGCAGTAGTGGTATATCGATTTATCGGGATTGTGTTTCTGGATTTCCCATCTGTAGAAAGGGATTTGCTAGGCAGGAGTTATGGTCGACTGGGCGAGTGCGACACGCCACGACAGCCCTGCTGATATGTGTTTGGTTCGGTGGATGTGGTCTTCTGTGGGTGCGTGTCCGCGCAGCCGGCACCGTGTGCAGCGCAGGGCCATTGCGGCTGTGCGTGTGGCGCTACTTGTGGCGTTGGCGCTGGTTGCTGCTGCTGCGTGGATGCCCGCGGTGCATGCGGTGGTGGTGCGACTGCGGGGCGGCACGGTGGACAGAGCCATCACGGTTGGCCGCGCCGTGGACACGGTGCTGATGGACGGCGTGTACGTCACGAACGGCGTGGCTGTGGTGTTTGACGTGCCTGCGATGCTTCCCGGCGCGCTGCGCATCGAATTGAGGAACTGCGTGTGCGACGGCGGTGCGCAGATCTACGTGCGGGGCTACAGCGGCGAGCCGGCGAGTGACCGGAGCCTGGAGGTGAGCGTGAGCGGGCTGTCCGGGAGCTACTGCTCGCTTGTGTTTGTGCACAACCTGCCGGCACACACGAACGTGACGGTCCGTGACTCGACGATTGTGACGGCGGGGCCGATGCGCTACTCCCAGCTGAGCGGACTGACGGACGCGGTGGCGTCGCCGTTTGTGCTGCACGCGACGTCGCTGTTGCAGTCGCAGCTGCGTGTGAGCAACACTGTGCTGAGGTCGTTGCAGGCGGGCGGGTCGGCGGTGTACGTTGGCGGCGGTGTGGACCTGCTGTCGAGCGCGGTGGTGCTTGACGGCGTGTTGCTGGAGGCGTCGGGCGGTCCGACCGCGTCCGCGATGCATGTGGCGTCCTCGTCGCGTCTCAGCCTGCAGAGCCACTCGGTGTTCTCCGTGACGAACGTGTCGGTTGTGAGCAGCGGCGGCGGCATAGTGCTTGGTGAGCGCCTCGCGGTGTCCGACTCGGTGCTGCGCTTTGTGGGCGTCGAGGGGTCTGTTGCGTCCTCGCTGGTGTGCTGCGGCGGTGGGACGGTCGGTGACGGCGGGTGGCTGGAACTGCGCGACTTGTGGGCGGTGGGCGAGGCGTCGTCGGTGGCGTCGCTGTCGGGGGTGACACTGAGCGGCGGCACCGTGTCGATTGCGCGCTGCGCTGCCACTGGCGCGACACTTGTCTCCGGGCCGACGATCACAAGCGGCGCCGTGTCCGTGCAGTGCAACCGTGCCGGCGGCCGGGTGCTGCAGAGCAGCGGCGACTACCGCTTGGCCGGCCTGCCCTCCGTGAGCGTGGTGCCGTGCGACGGCTGTGCAGCCGCGCTGGCGTGCTTTGATGCGCTGACGGCGTCGTTCTCCGACTGCGTTTGCAGCTGCCGTGCCGGCGGCGTGGGCGAGGCGTGCCTGCCGTTCGACGTGCCGCCTGCGAGGTCCGGTGGCAGTGGTGGCGGTGCGCAGGACTGCGTGAGTGGCGTGACGCTGACGGAGTCGGTGACGGTTGGCGGCGGGCGTGCGACGGCGTGCTTCGACTCGGTGGTGTTCAGCGGGCCGATCACTGTGGCGGTGGACCTGCGCTCGATGGACGCGTTCGCTGACGCGCTGAATGTGACGCTGCGCCACTGCGTGCTTGCGGGCGGTGCGCAGCTGCGGATTGGCGGCCTCAGCGAGAGCACGGCGCGCCTGATGCCCCACGCCCTCGTCAACATGACGAATGTGACGTCGCTGGAGGTCACGATCGTGCTGCATGGCGCGATGCCGCCGCACTCGAGTGTGTTGCTGGCGAACTCAACGCTGCGCGCGACGGTTGGCGGGTCGCAGTACGTGCCGACGACCCGTGGCCACGAGGGATCCCGGTACGGCCCCGCGCTTGTCCTGGACGGCGTCCGGCTTCTGTCGACGCGGTTTGTCATGACGCGGTCGAAGCTGGTGTGTGGCGGGGGCTTGTGCGCTGCAATCCTTGTGGAGCGCGGCCTCGGCGTGAACCTGTCCAGCATCTTCTACATGGACAACTGCGCCGTCGTGTCACGGATGCACGTGATGTACGCTCTTGCGTCGGACCTGCGTGTCAGCGGCGGCTCCGTGTTCTCCATACAGAACAGCTCGTGGAGTGCGCCGAGCATCGAATACTACGAAGGTGCTTGTATGTTTGGGGACGTTGTGGTGGATGGCGGCAGCGTGCTGCAGATTGTGTCCAGCAATTTCCGTCTTGGCTTTGCCATGCTCATTGCAAACACGCTGACTGTGACTGGCGGCAGCTGGCTGGCGCACCGCGACAACGAGTTCCGCACCGCCTACGTTGTGTACGTGGACAAGGAGAACGGCGTGGTGTTCCGCGATCAGAGTGTGTGGTCGATACTACACAACAGTTTTACGTACGGCTCGTACTCGTCTACCATTGTAAGTATGACAAGCAACTGGTCACCACCGTCCGACGCGCGCCCGATCATCTACGGCGTGTGCAACGACGCAAGGGGCTCTCCTGTGACGGATTACGGAGAAGACCTCAATATTGGGATGCCCGTGACGGTGCTGGACTGTGGCGCGTGCACCGTGGACGCCGTGTGCTTTGCGGCGAGGACGAGCAGCATCAGCGGCTGTGAGTGCGTGTGCGCTGCTGGCGGCTACGGTGACACGTGTCTGCCGGCTGCGGTTCCGGACGGCCTTGGGCCGCTCCCGCTGCCCGACGCGGACGACACGGGGGTCCGCTGCGTGCACGGTGGCATCATCGGCTTCGTGGACATTCCTGATCCCGGTGTGCGTGGTCTGTGCTTCGTCAATGTGACCTTTACTGCCGCGGTTTTTCTGGACCTGTCGTATTTTGACGCGCCACAACAGACACTCAACATCACGCTGCTGCAGTGCGTCTTCATGAGCTTGCTGATTAAGGGGAGTGATACACGCGTGCACGTGAACGTGACTTCTTCGATGCTGGATTCTGGCGCCTTGGTGTTTGAGGGCCATTTTGGAGCGAGCTCCCAGATACTGGTGGCGGGTAGTAAACTTTTGACGATGTCGTCTTACGCCATTTTATTTTTGAATTTTTTTTTGGGGGTGAACTCGACGCTGCTGCTACTCGACAACTACATCGAGGGGAACTGTTACGCGGTCTATTTTCCCAATGCTGCTGTTGTTGATGGTGGCGGGATCATTATAAAGGGAAACACGCTGAGGGTAGCGGGGGATGATCGCGGTATGGAATCAGCCGTTTGCGTTTACGCCGTTGCTTTGAAGAATGGCGGCTACTTTGACGTTAAGAACAACACGATGAGAGCAGTCAATGGCATTTTTTT